>NW_008335436.1:6823514-6830250 GCF_000622305.1 Nannospalax galili
TTTTATTTATTATTTTTATTTTATGTGTATGCATGTATTGCCTGCATGTAGGTAAGTGCACCCATGTCCCGCAATGCCCACGGAGGTCAGAAGAAGCTGTCGGATCCACTGGGACTGGAGTTACAGACAGTTATTAGTTGCCATGTCAGTGTTGGGATTCAAACCCAGGTCTTCTGCAAGAACAACCATCGTTCTTAACCACTGAGCAATCTCTCCAGCCCCTATTACTTTTATTTTATGTGTATGAATGTACTGCCTGCATGTATATAAGTGCACGTATGCCATGCAATGCCCACAGAGGTGAGAGAGGATATTGGATCCCCTGAAACTGAAAGCAACCAATGATCTTAACTGCTGAGTCATCATCCCAGCCCCATGCTAGAGATACTTCTTCCTTCCTTCCTTCCTTCCTTCCTTCCTTCCTTCCTTCCTTCCTTCCTTTTATCCTTCCTTCCCTCCCTCCCTCCCTCCCTCTCTCTCTCATTCTTTTTTAATAGGGCCTTACTATGTAGCCTTGATTGGATTGTCATGAACAAAGTCTTTTCTGCCTCAGCTTCCTGAGGCACATCACCACACTCAACATGAAAAAAATCTTTGAAAATGATTAGACTTCACATTTTAGAGGCAAACAATTCAACAAATATTTTATAGGAGTCAGTTTATTTTGAATTTAGTAACCTCCCAACACACACAGGCATACATAAATGCATCATATGTAGACATGTTTTTCATATCATTTAAAAAATATTACAAAATTAAATAACTAAAAGATTTTTTTGAAGTGTGGAGGTAGAGGTTAGTGGATATATGTTCAATATCATTGAATGAAAATAACCTACTAAGACACAAGAAGTGAAAAACTAACTTTAGGTTACATTATCCTTTGAAAATATTAAGGGTGCAGCATGAAATACACGTCTACGTATACAAGTGTATCCTATTTACATTTCAATGAATATTTTTAGATGTTTTATGATGGGGTTGGATGTGAATTGATAGCATTATGATTTCCATATTATCTAATTAAAAACTAGTCAATGAAGTCTTAACTATGTTCCATGTGTTTAAAATATTTTCTTCTCATTAAGATTAATTTAAGTAGTTGTTAAATTATAGCACTTGTCATAGACATGTTCCCGCAGCTCACCAATATTTTTAAACACTAACAACTGAGGAAATAAAATTCTTATTATTCACCTGCAAAAGAAGTGCATTTCATTAGATGTAATGGGAAACATGGCATCCATATGGCATCCTGTAATTTCTACTGGATGCCCATATGTAAAAAAGAATTAATTTCAGTACTCAAGAATCAGAGTTATATGTAATGAGAACCAATAAATGTGATTTGCTTAACTATGCAGAAATATGAAGGGAGGTTCAGGTAGACTACAGAGACCTACACAGAGGAAGCTGTGGGAGAAAACCACATCAGAGGGATGGAAGCGGAGCCAGTTCAAGGAGACTTTAGTAGGCTTTTTGAAATTAATTAAGATACTGACATTAGGAGAAACAATATTCCACAGCATTCTCATTCTATATATAAAGTACAAGGCTATAATTATGATTCCTAGAACCTGTGAATTTCAGTGCACGCTGGATTAAAATCTTTTATTTTGTCCCATATTCTATGAGTAAACAAATTTTCTTCTGACTTTGTAGTGAAAGAAGTTTCATTTAAAAATACTTATGTCATATTGATGTTCACAAATAACTTTCAGAAATTCAAAGCCTGAGGACGAATTAATTTTACTTTAAACATCTAATTATGTGGTATAATTTAAAATATATTATTTCTATTTTACATGTATGAGTGTTTGCCAGAATGTATGTATACAACATATGTGCCCCTGATTTCTATGGAAGCCAGAAGAGGGCATTGGATCCCCTTGATTTGGAGAGTCAGACAATTGTGAGCTGCCATGTGCATTCTGGGAACTGAACTCAGGTCCACTGCAAGAACAGGAAGTACTTTTAACCAAAGACTTCTCTTCAATCTTAGTTTTGCACCTTTAATATTTTCTATGACACTGTGGTCAGTTTTAAAACAAGTAGATAAAAAAAGATACACCTAGAACTAGAATTTAACTGCACTCCCCCCCAGGGATTGCCACAAAAATCACAACATTCTATATATCTCAGAAATAATTTTCAAGTATGACAAGATTCTGTAACATTTTATCACTCTCTTGTCACAAAATAGTTTCATGTATTAAGTTATACAACAGTTAATTCACTCCTTTGTTCTTAACTTATGTCTTTAAGACTAGTTCTGCTTATTTATTAATTTATCTATCTAGTTAGTTAATTAGTTACTTAATTAGTGAGTGAGTGAGACAGAGTCTTGCTATGTATCCAGTATTGGTCAGGACATCCTATGTAACTCAGGCTGGCCTAGAACATACTTTGTAGCCCAACATGGCCTCAAACTGAAACGAACCTGCCTCTCCCTCCTGACTACCTGGTCACAGGCATGCACTGCCACCTGGTTTCATTTTGCATGTTACTTGCCAGGTAACTTTCTTTGTTTGCATGTACATGAATAAGTAGAAGGTTCACTGCCTTACATTTCAAAATAAACCTTCACTGGATAAAACTAAGTCAAATGAAGGAGAAATAATGCTTTCATTTTCTTACAAGTAAGATTTTCTTAAAAATCTGAAATCGCTAAGCTCCACTCCATTGCAGTATGGTCTTGATATGACTTACTTGTTTTCAAATAGTAAAGCAGAGATTCAAGTATTTTATACTTGGTCATACTAGGTATGACTTTCCAGTCTTTTTAAAATATGAGACTCTGATTCCATAAAATTAGCCTCATGGACTGGAAGATGGCTCAGCAGTGGGTAAAGGTCATTTGCTGCCAAACATGATGATTTAAATTTGATCAGAAACCTACATAGTAAAAGGAGAAAAAAAAAGTCCTGTAAGTTGTCCTCTGATAGCCACAAGTATACTGTGGTACTTGCATGGAGAGAGAGAGAGAGAGAAAGAGAGAGAGAGAGAGAGAGAGAAGAAAAAATTAAAAATCCTCATTTTCTTTACATACCACTGTCACCTAGTACTCCCCTCAGCTAGGGGGAAGTGTGGCCAGCACTGTACCACTCTACGCAGAACAGAATATCTCTGATGATACAATGCTAGGTTTAAGGACACCATCCTTTTCCTCTCTAAAAAACTAAGTGCTTAGGTCTCAGTACTGTTGGACAAGAGCCTGCTGTTCTTTTTAATTGCATACTACTTAGTGGACTCCATAAGGTTTGAGACAATTTTGTGCGGGGGGGGTTGTTGTTGTTTGTTTTTGGTGTCTGTTTTTGCTTGTTTGGTACAAAGTCTCTCTCTGTCCAAGCTGGATTGAAATGCTCCATGATTCTGCCTTTCTTGCATAATGCCATATACATTTAAAACATGTCTTTACTAGTAACATATATGTGACTTACCTTTTTCCATTACATGTAATGCTTATTTTATATTTCCTGACGTATTATTCAAAAGTCAAATTACTTCAATGAGCACATTTAATTGATTTCACCTCACCTGCAACTTTGAAGAACTTCTCTTGTCTTCATAAATTTAATCTTAGTATACACAATTTATTAATCTCAAGTAATTTTGGAGAGTTCTTTGAAAAAGTATGTAACAGAAATCTACACTTAACTCGTTCTGTAAACAAAAATTTAGAAACTTCGCTCATATTGAACATATTAACTTTGGTTGTCCTGAAAAAGCTCAGTTAACTTTTCAGATTAAAACACCTGTTGCTTAAAAATGAGCCGAGATTTTATTTAGTGGGTGGCTACAAAGTGTTCTGGAATGTTCTAGTGAAACTGAATATAAAGGATGTATGGACACTTGGTTATTGCTTAATCTTTCTCTGTATTTAAGCTCATCAGAAAAAAAAATGATAACATAGGTAGAAAATGTGAATTTATGCCAATCATTCATTAATTTTTCATAAGAAACAACTGAGAGGAAAAGGAGTTTTATTTCTTTTTAGAACTTTTAAAAGTATTTCAATGTGTTCATCTATAGAGATCTAAGAAGATATACACAAATAAATACTTTTGTAAGTTTCTAGCCCTCAGTCTGAACTGTTCAGTTTTTAAATTACTTCAAAAATACTGATGCTTCTCCCAAAATAACACAGCAAAAATAATTAATTTCTGTTTTATCATATTTATATTTGCTTCATTTTATAGGTTACAGTCTCACAAAGTTATTTGCTACTGTACTGTCAATGGTTTCAACAGGGGTTGATCAAGTTAATCAAAGGAGGTTGCAGCTCTTTTGTTCACATACTCTCTTGACCTAAAAATTATTTAGAATGCACAAACCAAAAAGAGGTAGGCTTTAGGACTGTTTACATAATAGCTTTAAACAGGCGAACACAATATAAAGAGGATTTGGGTATGCTGTATGTTTTCAAAGATGATGGCATGAAGACTTCACAGAGCTTCTGGAGTTAACACTTCATTATACAACCAACCCTTGTAGTCCTACTTTGATCATTGCTACACATTTCAAAATATTTATTTTCTTTAAAACCATGAGATTATAATAAAATATATGTTAGACAGAAAATACGCCAGCATTAATCATATTAATTCCATTGTTTCCCTCTAGAAGATGACAGAATAATTAAAAGGAAATTACTGAAATATTTACTAGCTTCTGTCACTTAAGAATGTATGCCAACAAGCATTAAAGAGCTTTTTCCTTGAACTGAAAATTGCGTCCTGTATGTTGTTTATATATTTTACTTTTACCTGTTATACATCACCAATAAAGAACATATCTTTAAAAAACGAAATTTCTCTCTTCACACAATGTAAATGATGTATTGAGTCAAGGTGTGGATATAACAATGAATATCCTTGTAGTAAACATTACAAAGTCACAACAGCAAAGACACACAAAAGTTGCTTGTTGCACACATTTTTATCTGGCCTGAAATGTTTGCTTTGGTAGTGCCTACATTTAGCGGGAAAATCCCATGCTAGCCATTCAGTCTTCTGTTACTTACCAGATCCTGTTGGGCATATCAAGAAATATATCAGAATATTTGGAGTTTTCTCATCAACAAATAACCATGAAAATCAAAGAGAAAACAGATCTAAACGTTAAAGAGAGTCAGCTGTTTTAGGAATGATGCCTAGTTTATTTTGGGGTTAATCCCCTAGCCCTGAGGCTAAGGGGCATGTGTGCGATTCCACACTTGCCTACATAGGATATGGCATACCTAGGAATTGAGAAACCACCCAAGAAGGCCAGAAGTATCTTTTGACTCATCAACCTATTAATGCAGTTTGGTTTCTCCTAAATCTGACCAAATTTTTTTATGAATACACTCTGCAGGCTGTCCTTCCTGGATATAACTCTATAAAATCCAACTTGGAAATCTCCCAAGTGAAACCGCTGTGACAAATGTTTTTTTCACATCCATGTCTGCACATATGGAAGATTCACAGAGAAGGCATTATTAACCTAGGAAACACTGATAACAGTTTGGAATCTGCTCCATGGAGCTGGAAAGCTGTATTTAAAAAGAACAGGTTTGATGTTGGACTGCTTTAGTCATGTTCCAGGTCACGGTAGGTACTTTATTAATAATCTTAAAGAACACTGAGTATTTTGAAGAAAGAGTGAAGCATCATATGACATTCTAAACTCATACTTCACACAGCATAAATACTTACCATACTGACTCAACTACACATATTTGTGTGTACATGTCTTCCATAAAGCTGAACAGGACCCTGTTTCTCCATGCCTGTATCACAAAGCTTATCATACAGTATTTAAAAGAGAGCTCTGCTTCTTTTCAAAAAGTTAGAGTCCCTTTGAAAACTTCTGCAAACAGGGTCAAGTTCATTATGTACTTACAACAGTAACAGATCCATGATTTCAATTGTCTTGGGCAATTTGCTGCTTTCCCTTCAGGAAGGAAAGGTGAGAGCGTTAGATCTGTCCCCCAAGACCACCCTCAATGCAATTTAAGAGTTGGGAATTCTGCCATTTCTCCAACACAGTTGCTCAAAAGGATCTATTATAAAGAACTGCGTTGGTTTCCACTGCAGATTGGATGGAGCTCTGAGCGACTGCATTAGCAGGACTGCAGTGGGGGCAGGGGTCTCCTGTGGAACAGACTAACACTTTCACAGGCCTGCAATAATCCTCCCAATGTCCTCCTCTAATTTGTCACGAATTCTAGCTGGCACCTCCCGCAAATTCTCCCTCCCCTCCCGCGACGCTACAGTTTCATCACACCCTCCCCACCTTAGCAAGTGTGAAGAGATGAGGAATTATGTGTACTTTCAGTTGTGACCTATCCTGTATGACGGTTGGGGATTTCTGCAAAGCACTTGGAATGGTTCCTGGGAGGCGGTCAGCGATGTCGCCCCCAAACAGCTCAGATGTTCTCAGTTTGATTATGTCCCCCACTCCCCCCAGTTTGGGCTGTAATTTTCCGACCAGCCATCTCTCATTTGCAAAAGTTAAAATCAATCCACGGATACCGAACGCTGACTTCCTGAGAGGATTTCTGTTTGTGGAGCTGGCAGATTGTGACCAATAAAGAGGAGAGAGAGCGGGGAGAGAGAGAGGGGGAGAGAGAGAGGGAGAGAGAGAGAGAGAGAGAGAGAGAGAGAGAGAGAGAGAATATCACTTGCTTCCTCGCTTCCTAAGCAGGGATTTGCTTGCGATGCGCGGATAGAGGACTGCGGCGGCTGATTTACAC
>NW_008335436.1:6830380-6830850 GCF_000622305.1 Nannospalax galili
GGGGGCAAGCTGACTGAGGCTCCAGTGATGGGCTGATCTGGGGGCTCCCGAGCGCCGCTCCCTCGGTGCGCGATTTGGGGGCGGCTGATGGCTT
Organism: Nannospalax galili; assembly: GCF_000622305.1. NCBI lineage: Eukaryota > Metazoa > Chordata > Mammalia > Rodentia > Spalacidae > Nannospalax > Nannospalax galili. The sequence goes on from NW_008335436.1 coordinate 6,830,475, forward strand.
TGCATTCGGGTTCCAGCCCTGCGTTTCTTATATTGCTTCCTAGTCCCCGACCTGGCGCTCCCAGTTTAGAGGCAGACGTTTGGTAAGTAACGTGTAATCTGATTTTAGTTATTTCCTAGGCCATCAAAGCGGTACTTTTAAAGCAGGTCAATCTTAAAAAGATGCGGTCGCCGCCGCCGGGAGCGTCTCCTTGGCCTGGTACGCTCGCCCCCCTCCAGTGCCCATCTCCCACCGCCCTCCGGCTGGAGGCGTGCAGCGCGATGGAATGGTGGGCTGTCAGGGGACTCACGCTCAGCCAACGCAGCACCTCGGTGCTCTGCCTGAGATTTCCCAATGCCAAGTGCAATGTGGTGTATACAGCCATACCCGCCCCCCC
>NW_008335436.1:6830933-6859250 GCF_000622305.1 Nannospalax galili
CACCCCCCACCCGCCACCTGACCAATGCTGGGATCAGAGATGTAGTCGCCCCCTTCCTGCCTCCTTTCCGCTTCTCCCCATCCTGCCTTCTCTCATCTGCACGCCACCCACCCCCACTCCCACCCATCCAAAGGGCAAAGAGCAAAGACACCCGGGAAAGGCAGGGGCTAGTTCCGTCTCCTCCGGTTGTCCGAGGCCTCAGGCAGAGACTGTGATGTGAGTGACAATCTCTCAGGAAGATACGAGAAAGAAATCCGGAAAGGAGACCCGGCTCTCCGGAACCGCGGAGCTGGCCACTGGAAGGGAGCACTGAGGTTTTCGATCCAGCGATCGAGGTCCTGGGACACTCGCGCAGCCTGCCTGCCACCGAGGGCATTCAGAGAGCTGTGGTCCTGACTCGCAGTCACCGGCATCACAGCTCTAGTTGCGCGCCTGGCTCTCGCATCGCTATGCAGCGACCACCGGAGTCTCCGAGGTGGAGCGCTCTAAGAGGATTACAAGCCTGATTTGGTAGCCTTTCTGAAAGTTGGTGGCCGGAAGAGGGGAAGATCCGAAGGGGACAGCATGACGGATACAATACAGCCTCGCGGAGAGTTTGCCCCTCCCGCTGGGAAGCCCCTCGGAGCGAACCTCGGAGATCGTGAGCGCTCTGCACCGATAGGTACTCGCCGCCACCCTTTGCCTAATTGAAATCAGTATGTCTCTCATGCGTAGGATGTGTACTGTAGAAAGAATAGACTTTGGCCCCTGGGTCGTCCGTACACTCACAGGTGCTAGGGATTTTTTTTTTTCCTCATTAAAATTTGGATCCATTAGATGTAAGGACATTTGATGGAGGGTTCTGGGGACTGGCATAATATCAGACCCCTTCCCCAGGGGAGGAAATCTTAACTCTAACAAATAGGCCAGGTGGCCGAGGGGAGAAACCCCTCCCCCAGTGGATGGCCGGGTTGTATTTTAAGAGACAGAAGGAAAACGCCTTGAGCTTTTAATATATATCTATATAGATATATATATATACATATATATGTATATATATGTACATGTATTCATGTCTAAAAGGATCTCATTATGTGGTTCCCCACCCCTCGACGATAATAGATTAGAAAAGGGTCTATAGAAAGCTCAAAGCCCTTCAGAAAAATGAATGATGCAGCATTTTAATTATTTGTTCCAGAGAGATCGTTTCGCTTCCATATTGGAATATTTAATCGTAGATCTGGATGGAAGGGGGAGCACTGAGGAGGGGGAGGTAGGAAAGGGGTTCGCTGGGGAGAAAGAGCTTCTTGTCCTTCTCTTCACAAACAAATGGTGCTGGGCGCTCCCAGCAGGACGCAGAAGAAACCGGAGCCCAGGGCCCTGCATTCCCCAACTTTCCCAGCTCTTCCCATCCTTTAGACAAGCTGCTCTAAAATTAAGGAAAGGCAGCGAGTGAAAAGGCCTTTAGGACATGGCCAAAGTCCAGCCCTTAGGGTTGTAGTTCCACCAAGGACTTGATTGCAGAGAGGCCATTTACCGCCACCAGGAAGCCCAGGACTGCCTCCTGATTACACATTCATTCCACCGGAGCCTGGGCTCCCTTAAAATCCAAGGAACAGCTGCCGCTTTTGCACCCTGGGCGCCCAACGTGTTGGGTTGGGGGTGCTGGGAAGGGAGAGGGAGTTGCTCTGGTTGTGATGGCAAGCTGCCTTGGGTTGGTTGATCCCCAGTGTAGACCTCCCTGAGAACAGGGTGGGTCTAGAATGTTAAGGGTACAGGGTTTTAAGAGAATCTTGTCAGCCTGCATAGCCTGATCCCTGTTTCCAGTCTTAGCTACTGAGGGACAATGGGGCACAGCCAGGGATATTTTTAAATGCAAATTATCGTCTATATCTTTTTGGCTGAGTTTTAAGGAACACTTTGGTGAACTAGGTAAAATGGATCATAGAGTGGTAAGAAATTTATTCCTAAACTGTACTTTAATTTAAAATTTGATTATGTGGGGTACCTTTAAGGGAAAACTATCTCCACCTACCAACTTTGAACCCTTGGTCAATGTGGTTTGGTTTAGTTTTTCCTAGATCAGAAAGTCCCTCCCTTCCCCATACCTGTGACTTGTGACTTGGTGATTGGATTGGGGGTGGGGGTCAGGCATCCTGGACACTCACTACCTTTCCCAGCTGACTAGATCCCCTTGCAGCATGCTCATCACTCCACCGGGTCACCACCGGGCTTCTCCGCTTCCTCCCAGCAGGTAGGACCTAGGGACTGTTAGCTGAGCCTTTGAAAACTCCCTTTAGAGGAAGCCTAGGAGATAGCTTTCACACTGCCAATTTCAGTCAACCCTCACTCAGATATTCTCTACTATTCTCTTTCTGAAATATTGCAAGGACAGAGAGAGAGAGAGAGAGAGAGAGAGAGAGAGAGAGAGAGAGAGAGAGATACACAGATGTTGATTCCAAAGGAAAAAAGGAAATCAAAGTCTTTAGTCTTTTAGATGCAACAAAGGCTTCCCGGTGCAAAGGGATTGAATCAAAATGTAGGAGAAAGTCAGTACAAGTCACGTAGGCTGCCTGAGCTCTTACTTGGGACCCAGAAAGAGCCAGCCAGCCTCAGTGCTTCCTCTTGTGGGATGTGGGTATCTAGCCCATCCAGGTCTCTGAAGGGAATGTCTGTGCAATGAAAGAACCATTCCAAGGATAGCTTCACTTTCCAAAGCGTCTGCGCTAGAGAGTAGCGTTGAGAATTAGCAAAGGTCCAGGGGAGGAAGCTTCCCGCCCATCCTAGGTCCTTCCCACCAAAGGAATGCTTCCCTTAGGCTGCTCTCCTCGCCTTTCTAGATTTTGCTTTATTATTTTGTGCATTTATCCTCTAGACTGTTTTACTTTTAGCTCCCCTTCATGCGCCCCAGGAGCGAGCGCGAACACACACACACACACACACACACACACACACACACACACACACAGCTGTATAGTCAGGTCTTCCTCCTGCTCCCTACCGACACCACACTAAGAGCGTTCTTTCTCTCCGCGGAGCTCATTTTCATGACACGGAACTCCGGTTTCAGTGTTACAGCACACATTAAAAAATAAACAAACAAAAGACTGCCCGAAATAAATCTGAATTGTGCACTGGGATTGAGCCTGCCTTCCTCTCAGTCTTCCTCCCGGGGCCCAAAGATGTGCTGGTACCCGGGGACGGCAGCCGCGGCGGTGGCGGCAGCGCGGGCAGCAGCAGCGGATCTGGAAGCCTGCTGCAGCCGCATCACCTCCCTCCTCCACGGAGGGTGCCAAGCGGCAGTTCAGTATCCTAAAGAAGCCCATTGAGGAGCCTATTGCATTCCCTGCACGTCGCAAGCTTGTTTATTTATTTATTTTTTAGTGCCTCCTCCCCCTCCTTTTAGCCCTTGAGGGAAAAGCCACAAGAGAGAATCCTTAAACTCCAGCCCTTTCTTTTCTTTTTTCATTTCAATGGTCAGTGCTGAGAAACAAAACCAAAACCAAAACCCCAAATCTGCAAAATAGGTAAGTCAAACATATCTACAGCCTATACGCTTAAACCGCAGAGATGTAAAAAAAATCATGAAAAAAACTGGTGAAGAAAGAACTTAGGTAGATCATGCTATTTTACAAGGGAGACAAGGGAAGACTAAGTACCTCATCTGCCTTCGCGGTCTCTTCCATTTAATTGTTTCTAAAATTGACTATTACATGCCCGAGGCAGCTTCCTCTCTGCTCTCTCTCTCTCTCTCACGGCTCTTTTCCTCGCAGCTGTGTACATTAACTGCCAGTGGAATGGGAAGAAAATTTTTTTCACTTTCCCTATAAATTTTATCCTTGTGTTTCAATAAATTTTGTCCTTGTGTTTCAAGTTTAGAAGTATTTGTTTGATATTTGTATCTTTTTTTTTTTCTGTCTTTTTGAGACAGGGTCTCCCTGTAGCCCCAGCTGTCCTGGAACCCACTATGTAGGCCAGGCTGGCCTTGAACCCATAGAGATCCGCCTGCCTCTGCCTCCCAAGTGCTGGGATTAAAGGCATGCACCACCACACCCGGCTTTGAAATTTGTATCTTTAAATGGGGAGAAAATGTTTACTGGAGAATCTGCCTTCTTTTTACTAATCAAAATCAGCCATTCAATTTGGATTGCTATTTCACTGACTCAAGAAGGGCTATCTAACAACCTGGAATATTATTATAATTTTTGGTATACATTTTCATATGCTGATGACATCAAGCAAAGAAAGAGCCTTTGAGGAACGCTCTGCATGTTTTCAGAATAGAGCACTGAATTCATTTCTTCTCATTGGAAAAATAAATGATGCCTTTTCTAAAATGCTTTTCATGCGCTAGATGATTTATCAGAGACTTGAGATTTCTACCTACTCTGGCCTTACCTCTCCCCTAAGCTGCCACAGGCCCTTATCATGGTTCTTGGGTTGATCCCCAAGGCACAGACTCCAAACTAAGCTCTTGCAAGTGTTTTGCTTCAGACACTCCCAGGCTAAATGACCTTTAGCTGTCACTATCTTTAGCTCTGACAATTGCATGGGCACGCTGTTCAGAGGCGCTCCACACTCCTAAATGCTTTAAATAGGCAAGTGAGAAAATACATAGAAATTATTTATTTAACCAAAGGATATCTTCATTATATGTGCTTGGGCAAAAGGAGTTAGGGGTCAAGCATATAACTGGGCATGCATTGTAATTAAGAAGATTATCATGGTTTCTTAAAAGTAATCTTTAAGTTTTTATTAAGATGTCACTCATCGCCCACATCTCAGCAGCTGATATTTGGCAATAGGTTCACATTTTATCATAGTTTCTAATAACTTTGGTATATACCATGTATTCAAATAAAAATAATATATGTAATTTTAGAGCGTTCCTTTTTTTCTATGACTTCCAATCAGATTTACAATGGATGCTTTTTTCTAAGGCCAGCCTTAGTTTAAACAGGCAAGCAAGTGTAATGATTAAGTTGTTGCCATCATGGCTTAATGTGCCTGTGCCCATGAGGACAAACCAGGAGTTCAGGTCTGCTGTTTTCTATAAGAGGCAATCAATGCAAGCTGCTTTTGTTTGTGTCGTACGACCCCAAACAGAGTTTGGTTATGGAAAATGTCACAGCATGTTTCAATATTTCAGTTTTCTAAATTGAAAGTACAAGGCACACTCAGGACTTCAGGCATGCTGCTCCCTCACTCAGAGTGTCAGTTCCATAAATGCTGAAGTTTCTCTATTGCTGTATTAAAAAAAAAAAAAAAAACACATGTCAATTAAAATAGTACCTATGACTAAAAGCTAAACATCTGCATCTTTATTTCTATTGCAGTTTTATAATCAACCACGAAAGATGAAGCTATCCATAGCTGAGATGCTTCACAGAGGGAGGATGCTGTGGATAATTCTTCTAAGCACAATTGCTCTAGGATGGACTACCCCAATTCCTCTGATTGAGGACTCTGAGGAAATAGACGAACCCTGTTTTGATCCATGCTACTGTGAAGTTAAAGAAAGCCTCTTTCACATACATTGTGATAGTAAAGGATTTACAAACATTAGTCAGATTACTGAGTTCTGGTCAAGACCTTTTAAACTGTATCTGCAGAGGAATTCAATGAGAAAATTATATACCAATAGTTTTCTTCATTTGAATAATGCTGTGTCCATTAACCTTGGGAACAATGCACTACAGGACATTCAAACTGGAGCTTTCAATGGTCTTAAGATTTTAAAGAGACTCTATCTCCATGAGAACAAATTGGATGTCTTCAGAAACGACACCTTCCTTGGCCTGGAAAGTCTGGAGTATCTGCAGGCAGATTACAACGTCATTAAACGTATCGAAAGCGGGGCATTTCGGAACCTAAGTAAATTGAGGGTTCTAATCTTAAATGATAATCTCATTCCTGTGCTTCCAACCAACTTATTCAAGGCTGTCTCCTTAACCCATTTGGACCTACGTGGAAATAGGTTAAAAGTTCTCTTCTACCGAGGAATGCTAGATCACATTGGCAGGAGCCTGATGGAGCTCCAGCTGGAAGAAAATCCCTGGAACTGCACCTGCGAGATTGTACAACTCAAGAGTTGGCTGGAGCGCATCCCTTATACAGCCCTGGTGGGAGACATCACCTGTGAGACTCCTTTCCATTTCCATGGAAAGGACCTGCGAGAGATCAGGAAGACAGAACTCTGTCCATTGTTGTCTGACTCTGAGGTGGAGGCTAGCCTGGGGATTCCCCACTTGTCATCAAGCAAGGAGAACGCATGGCCAACTAAGCCTTCCTCAATGTTGTCCTCTGTCCATTTCACTGCTTCTTCTGTTGAATACAAGTCCTCCAATAAGCAGCCGAAGCCCACCAAACAGCCCCGAACGCCCAGGCCACCTTCAACATCCCAGGCTTTATACCCTGGTCCAAACCAACCTCCCATTGCTCCTTACCAGACCAGACCACCCATCCCTATCATATGCCCTACTGGGTGTACCTGTAATTTGCACATCAATGACCTTGGCTTGACTGTCAACTGCAAAGAACGAGGATTTAACAACATTTCTGAACTTCTTCCAAGGCCCTTGAATGCCAAGAAACTCTACCTGAGCAGCAATCTGATTCAGAAGATATACCGGTCTGATTTTTGGAATTTTTCTTCTTTGGATCTCTTGCATTTGGGGAACAATCGCATTTCTTATGTCCAGGATGGGGCCTTCCTCAACCTGCCCAACTTGAAGAGCCTGTTTCTCAATGGCAATGATATTGAGAAGCTGACACCAGGCATGTTTCGAGGTCTACAGAGTTTGCACTACTTGTACTTTGAATTCAACGTCATCCGGGAAATCCAGCCTGCAGCCTTCAGTCTTATGCCCAACTTGAAGCTGCTATTCCTCAACAATAACTTGCTGAGAACCCTGCCAACTGATGCCTTTGCAGGGACATCCCTGGCTCGGCTCAACTTGAGGAAGAACTACTTCCTCTACCTGCCAGTGGCTGGCGTCTTGGAACACTTGAATGCCATTGTCCAGATAGATCTCAACGAGAATCCTTGGGACTGCACTTGTGACCTGGTCCCCTTTAAACAGTGGATCGAAACCATCAGCTCGGTGAGCGTGGTAGGTGATGTGCTTTGTAGGAGCCCTGAGAACCTCACTCACCGAGATGTGCGCACTATTGAGCTGGAAGTTCTCTGCCCAGAGATGCTGCATGTTGCACCACCTGGACCATCCCCACCCCAGCCTGGAGACTATCATCTAGAGGGGGGACCAACAAGCGCATCACCTTATGAATTCTCTCCCCCTGGCGGCCCGGTGCCACTTTCTGTGTTGATTCTCAGCCTGCTGGTTCTGTTTTTCTCCGCGGTCTTTGTCGCTGCAGGCCTCTTCGCTTATGTGCTCCGAAGGCGTCGGAAGAAACTGCCCTTTAGAAGCAAGCGACAGGAAGGTGTGGACCTAACAGGCATCCAGATGCAGTGCCACCGACTGTTTGAGGATGGCGGGGGTGGTGGTGGAAGCGGAGTTGGAGGACGACCAACTCTTTCCTCTCCAGAGAAGGCGCCTCCTGTGGGTCACGTGTATGAATACATTCCCCACCCAGTTACCCAGATGTGCAACAACCCCATCTACAAGCCTCGGGAGGAGGAGGAAGCGGCTGCCTCAGCAGCCCAGGAAACAGTGGCTTCAGAACGTGGGGGTCCTGGGACACAACCTCCAGGAATGGGTGAGGTACTCCTAGGAAGTGAGCAGTTTGTGGAAACACCCAAGGAGAACCCCAACAACTACCGGACCTTGCTAGAAAAAGAGAAGGAGTGGGCCCTGGCAGTTTCAAGCTCCCAGCTCAACACCATAGTGACGGTGAACCATCACCACCCTCACCCTCACCACTCGGCAGTTGGTGGGGTTTCAGGAGTAGGTGGAGGGACTGGGGGAGACTTGTCTGGGTTCCGCCACCATGAGAAGAATGGTGGGGTGGTGCTGTTCCCCCCTGGGGGAGGCTGTGGTGGTAGTAGTATGCTACTAGACCGGGAGAGACCGCAGCCTGCCCCGTGCACAGTAGGATTTGTGGACTGTCTCTATGGCACAGTGCCCAAATTAAAGGAACTACATGTTCACCCCCCTGGCATGCAATATCCAGACTTACAGCAGGATGCCAGGCTCAAAGAAACCCTTCTCTTCTCAGCTGGAAAGGGCTTCTCAGACCACCAAACCCAAAAAAGTGATTACCTCGAGTTAAGGGCCAAACTTCAAACTAAGCCGGATTACCTCGAAGTTCTGGAGAAGACAACATACAGGTTCTGACAGAAAGAAGAAAATCAATTAGTGGTTTTGTTCCGTTTTTCAAAAGAAAAGGAAAATAAAAGAAATATATCTTTGGCTCCCATTCTACTTGTCCCAATAACTCCATCCTCACAATCTTCCCTGCCCCGAACAGCACTGAAGCGCATGATTACTAGAGAGTACAGGAGTGTGCTCTCCCCTCTCTGAAGTGATTTTGAGGAAGGGCCATACTCAGATGATTAATCAATGAAGTGCCTTCGCAGACTTTTGCCAGCAAATGTTATCATTATTTTTTTATACTGAAATTTGAGACTTTGACTGTGCCACGTATAAGGTATATTGGGGATCATTGTATTGATCCTGAGTAAAATTCAGTGTGTCTTTTAATTTCCAGTAACTTTTCCCCGCTTTAGTTGCAGTTCTGTTGGAAAGGGAGGGGAACGTTGACATTATGGCTTTCTCTCCTTTGCCCACCATGGCACAGATTCTGTACATGTGTTAACAATGCAGTTTGCCGCATGCTTGAAAACTGCAAGATGGGGAGGGAGGGGCGGGTCTTGCTCGAATGTTCTCACACTTTCGTCTCGCACACACATATTCATCTGCAAACAATAAACCCCTGCAAACAGGTAGCTCCCTCAGCCTGCACTTGGTGCAAGTACACACATAAACACACTCAGAAACACACATACACACACACACCACGAACACCACTCCCTCCTAACTCAGTCTGCTTAGTTCCCTTCAGTTCCATTTCTTCCCTCACCCAAGCTCCACCTGCCATTCATTTATAGTGTACAGCTCACAGCATCTCTTAACACCCTGGGAAAAGTCACATTCGAGGCTGGATCCTACTGAAGTGAATGCCTGTTGGTTTAACAGCTGGAGACACACACCTAGGGATGAGCACCCTCTTTGTGACACTTCATCCTGATGCCAAGATTTTTTGAGAACATCTGCACTTTCTTATATATATATGATATTAAAAAAATAAAAAAAGCAACTGGGTATATATCACTAACAGCTTTGTAGGAAGCACTTTTAATGTTTTCTCTCTCACACACAAAGATTCAAAAGAAATGTGCATATATTTATTCTGTAATTTCAGTGATTATAAATTGTAAAGGTAATGTTTAATCATTGTATAGTGATTATGCGTCTGGTATAGCTTTCCTAATAAAACGTTTTTGAAAAACATAATACATTATATATAGAGGATACAAAGCTTGAACTTAAACTTCAGCTATGCCACGCCTCTTGTGCTCCCATTTAAAAAAAAATTCTTTTACTTGATATACAGAAAGCTAATTCATTAACAAGTTTGATGCACTGTGATATTGATAAATCTTATAATCCAGTATCCTTATCCCTATCAGGATTAAATTGGGGCTTGGAAAGTCTGGTTCCTAGTTCACTTTTTTCTTGGGTTATGTATTTTAAACTCAGTATCACAGTGAGGTGCTGTCTCATAGGCAGGGTGTAACTGGGAGAAAAGCAAGTAACTGGAGTTAAGAAATGTAAGATTAATCAGGACAAGGGGATCAAGCAATCACGTGTCTTAAAAGAGCAGATGACCTAAAGGAAAAAAAGAAACAAAATAGCTCTCCTTAAGAAAAACAAACATTAAAATTGTGTCCATTTAATAGGTACAAACGTATCCTTACACACATATACAGCCCCCCAAAAGTCAAATCTTCTAAGCCTATAGAACTGACAAAATATTTGTTGTCTGTGAAAGTTTTCATTTTTATACCTGGTCACTGTTTTTCCCATCCACTCACAACAAACAGCCCCAGAATAGCTTGAACTAAGACAGACGATGCTGACTGAGCTTTATTTTCTGTGTGACATTAAAAAGATGTTTCAAAATTATCTTGACAGTAATCCGAGTTATGATCCATTTACATGTGAAGGAAACCAAAGAAAACTGAAACTTAGAATGCCAGTTTTTTGCAAAAAAACCCAAGAGCTTGAGGCACTTATATTGTGAAGCCAGTAGAGGGCAGCAGAGCTCCAGAGATCCACAGACGGTGCGGAAGTGCGCAGCGAGGCTAGTGTTTCCTCACGCGGCCCTGATCATCACATGCTGAATGTAATTCACCACGAGTCACTGAGGCCTTACAGTATATCAGTTTCCCTCAGAAAAGAATAAGACTATGAGTGTCTACAGCTGTGTGGTACAATCAACACTGTATTTTAAAAAAATGGGAAAAATAATGAATGCCTAAAACATGCTTATATTATTGATATATAATCATTACATACATCCAACTATCAATATAGGTATACGTGAAATAAAAACACACACACACACAAATTCATTAATATAAAAATTGTAACTTTTCAGGCTTCTTTGCACTTGTTGTATCTGTATTTCACCTGTGACATTTGTCCTCAATTATTTGGAGTCTGTTTTGGAATTATTTCACAAAGTCCAGAAACATAATTGACTATCTCTTTATGTAAAATGTTGAAATGAAGATCTTCTTACCTGGGAGAGTCAGGGCGTTATTAAATAGATGTACTTCTTCTTTTAAACTTTCTTTTTATAAATATCTCACCTTCCTTATTCTTTCTCATCATTTCTGCCTCTTTTACTAAACTGTTTTTTTTTTTTAAAGGAAAAGAAAGTGTTCTTAAACCCGATTTGTGGAGTCACTGTAAACTAGAGATTATATTAACCTTCCAATAAAGCTTAATCAGGCATTTTGGTGAACAGAAATTATATGGAAAAACTAAGAATTAAAAGTTAGATGCTTCAAATAAATAATAATAATAGTAATAATAATGGCTTCTTTAATAACCATACATTCACGTACAGCATAGTGTATTAAGCAAATCAGGTTAAATGTAATTCATAATGACCCTGGTGCTTTCAACATTTGGAAAATGAGTCTCCGCATACCATACTGAATTATAATATAACATGATCATTCTAATGTTTGTTTTGTTTTTCAAATACTGAAAGTAAGACTGGACTGTCATATTAATCATAAGTAGTAATTTCTCCCTTGAATGAAGAATGCATTTATTTATATAGTGAAAACTAATTTATATGGGAATGGAATTTTGTATCTAAGAAGATAATATTTTGCTTCCATGGAGTTTTCTACTCTCTGCCTAGGCCACTTATTTTAATTTTGCATTAAAATTACATAAATAAGTTTCAGTTTATAATGAACAACAGATTGTCATGAAGTTCCATGGATATTAATATAAGTTCAAATTAAGGTGTTTTTTTTTTTAACTCAAGTAAAATATTTATTTTTAAATAAAGTTGACAACTAATTCATTTCATAGGAATTGTCTGCTACTGAAAAAGACCAAGATCTGGTAGATACTTGCTTTCATTCCTTGCTAGTTTTATTACTAATCATAATAATAGTGTTTGGAAATAGCAAATATATTGTGATGTCCCTTAAACTTTGACATGATTAGTATAAAATGATTGCAGATGGTCAGCTTAATTCAGAATAGTTTCCAAATGTTATATGTCATTATATGGTATTATTTATGTAGATGTTTTATATTTTTGACTAGAGAGATATTACTTCATGAAATTGCACAATACTTTAAAAATAGGATGATGAATACAGTATTTTTAATAAAAGTTCAGAGAGAAAATTGTAAGGAAATTTTAATGATGAATTCTGAATTTTTTCTTACTTGGAAATTTAGTTTTAATCCCTTATACCTGAAAGAACCCATTTATGTCTAGGATTCTGACTGAGAATCTAATGCAAGTGTGGGACAGAAGAATGCATCTTTAGCTATCACAGTACTCTGTTTTGACTCCTCCAGCATAAATTCAGTATTTTCACAGTTTTGTCCTTTTGTGGTTACGCGGTCTACACCAATAAGTTGTGCACATCCATGAAAAACCCACAAGTTATGGCAAGCAGAAATATGACAAGATACTTTGCAAGCAAATTACGGTGAAGGGACGTCCCACCTCCCATAAATAGATAGCTTGATTTGGACTTAGATGTTGTAACTTACTGAGTTCAAATTCCTCAACTATGAAATTTCAGGTGAACAGAACATAATTTTAACTAAATTCACCATGTAAGTGTTCTGTCTAATGTACTATAGGCCTTTAAAAAAGTAATCAGAGCAATAAAACATGTATAATTGGGCAATTTGTGTGTGTACAGAAATATACACAGCACTATTATATATGTATATATACTGTATATACATGTATATAGTTTATATATGCAGAATTATATGTAAAGTATGCTTTTTCCTACGTGTATAACAATTTCGGTTCTATGAACTTACTTTTCTAGGTTTTCTCTAGCTGTCATCCAAGGAAAGCTGGATGAAGTGATAAATTTTCACTTTGGGTGTCATCACATGTGAAAAGTTAAACTGTATGAAATATTTCTGAATTTAAAAAGTTATTTTACCTTCCATTTGGTTTCATTTTCTTATTTAAGTTGCAGAGGACAGCTCTCAGTTAAAATGATAATTTATTTGAAGCTATATATTCACAGGGACTTCTTTCCTTCCTGTATGCAACGTAAGTCAAATGAGATCCACATGCTTCTTCCCTCATTTCCTGTGTCTAGAATAAATTTTACAGGTGAAAGCAATTTTGGTAGCTCTATTAATTGGACTAGATCATTTTAAGCGACCTAGATTTGCAGCAACACTGAAAATTTGATGTTATAACGTAAGAGAATTAAAGATCCTGTTTGTACCCTCAACATAGTTTACCTTCTAAAACATCAATTCCTGTTGTTAAAATGTTTAATGACAATAATTATAGTCATAGTTGGGGTGACTATTGTTAGCATGCTTTGCCATCTTCATTGAAGTGGAAGAGTTTTTGTATCAGTGATTGGTTGTGACTAGAAGTTGGTTTTGTGATAAGGTGATGCTTTGGTCCCTTCCATTTCTGTTAACATTGGCTTATGGAGAATAATATGCAGATTTCTGAGAAATTATATTTCCTTTCCATTTCACATGGCCATTTGCCTACTTAAAAAATTCTAGCACAAAACATACTTGCAGAATACTTCATAGATAATCTAGCCACAGAAGTTTATCTGTGCATTATAAAGATTTATATTTTGACCCATTCTTGAATTTTTAAACTTTATCAAGTGATTACTAAATTATCATTAAACTACATACTAAAGAAGGTGTCCTTCATTGCCACTCAGTTACAGTAAAGTCCCAGCATTCTTACCTTATTATTTTTAGTATTTTTAACTGAGTTATAGTCAAAGAATGAATTGATAGCATTACAACGTAGATTGTACCAAAATAAAATAAATTTCATTAAAAAGAATCGTCTAAGGACCAAGTTCAAATTTGACTAATTTGCTTTAGTTACATTGTAGTGTTCTCTTTCCTTGATTTTTTTTAAAACAAAACAACAACAAAAAAAACCAGTCTCACTTAGAAGCTCAGGCTAGCTTTAAACTCACTAGAAAGTCCAGCTTGCCCTAAAATTCATGACAATCCTCCTGCCTCAGCCTCCAGAGTCCTGGAGATAGGGGTGTAAACTACTGTGCAAGGCATCATTTTATCTGTTTCATATAATAAAGAAAAATTTTGTTTTTATCAACTGCTTTATTAAATTTAAATGAAGGAACACCATAATGATTTTGTTCATGACTTTAACACCACAGTTAAACTTTTCCTACCAAAGGATGTCAAAGTTGGCTTTCAGGAAAAAAAAAAAAATTACTGAAGCCAAAAGATGCTGTCTAAATGTGGGGTAAAGGTAGGAAGTTTCTCCTCCAGCCAGCTCTTTCCTCTTCTTGACAGTCCTACTTCTCCCTCTGCTTCTGAGCGTGTGTCTAGGAATCTATGGACTAAAGATATAACCTCTGAGCTCAATGAGAGTCTAGGCAAAATCAGGGCTTAAGGAGTTGATGAGAGCCCTTCACTCAATGAATAAATATCAAGCTCACATCTCTTGCTTTTAAACTGAGAAAATAATTATTACATTTCTCCTATCATGAAATAATTTGCATATGGAGAAAACAATTAAAGCCTGTAATATAATGATAAAATTAAAACACTTCTGGAAATAAAGAACCAGTATGTGTTTTTAAAATACAGAATTCTCAAAACTTTGTTTTCATTCCTCTAAAATGCCTATTACCTTTGTCATAGCATCCAATATATCGATTTTATTAAGCTTAAAATATTAAACATTGTATTTAACATTAAAACACATATTTAACATTAAATCATCTGTTTTTACTACAACTCATACATTTATAATACCTTTGCCTGTTAAAATAAACAGTTTTTAATTACACAGACATCGCATTGCCACTTGGAAATTTGTCTTTTTCCTTTACTTTTCTTTATCTATGCAGAATTCTGGTGAACTGATACAAGAAGTTGTTTTTGAGATTCTGCATTTACCAAATTTAAAACAGGTCTGTCAAACATGTAAATTAATGACTATAGTCTGTAATGGGGCTGTGCATGGACAAAACATCCTTTTAATAAGAGCACTTTTTATGCAGTAAATGATGCTTTTTGTCAGTTTTGGATCCAAAATAGAAATTTGTTCTTCTGTTTCTAATCCAGAGCACTCATGTTGTTTGACTTTTCTGGCAGGGAGTACAGGGGAAGTGGATATAGATTATGTTAATTCTTAGCATATATAATCAGTACATAGAACCATCAGGCCAATGAATCTCTTCCTTCCCTTCGGAATATTTTTCAGCAAGAGAGCTAATGGAAGGAGTGGGAGAAATGGAAATGCTCTTCCTCACTGAAGACCATTTAATCTAGTTATTAGACAAAATTTGTAGTAGATTTCTGTATTAACCTTTTGCCACCATTTATTTGGAAGAGTATAAATCCCACAGCAGGTCCACTGTGTATTTTAACTTGATTCTAAGGCATTTCAATTACCATCTGTTAACATAGGATGTGCAATCCAACTTTAACTGTAGCTAAACTAAAATTAAAAGTAAATTCTAATATAAAAATATCACTGAGACAGAGATATCAATGCACATTACATCATTTAGCTTAGTTCATTGTCTAAATTTGTAAAATGAATTATGAAACCCTTTTCATTTTATTTGTAATTTACAAATTATTTGATAATTTCACAAAGGTATAAAATTATTTTAATCATATTTATCTCTCATTTTACTGCTCCACCTCCTCCAGGTCCTTCTCCACAACCCCCTCCTAACTTCACATCTTTAAAAGAAATAATTCATTAAGTTCAATTATTGAGTTATTAGCATACACATGGAACCTTGTCGGATTTTCTTTCTCTTCACCAACAAAAACTCCTTAGTTAAATTTTTTGATCACTTTAATATAATATTTTTTTCATGAACAACATGCCAGAATTCTTTCAAGAAACACTACTTAATCACTAATATTTATTTAAGATAAAACAGTTGTTTAAATCTCTGCAATTTTCATGTATCACATTCTAGAGCTGTGAGTATCTAGATTCCAATTGCATATTAAGAGATTTCTATTAGCTGCAGTACTTGGTTCACTTTTTTTGTGATGAGTGTTTAACAATATTAAAGGCATTGGGATTGCTTTTTGCGTTTTAAAATATATCCTTGTCTCTGTAAATAAGGATTTATAATGCGTTTGTCTGTAAGTGCAGTGACATGATCAGCTATCTGTTCTGAGTTTGGGGTAAGGAATGGAGAGAGGAGGGAGGGGAGGAGGAATGGAGGATGCACACAGTCTGAGTTTTGGGTCTTCCCACATTGATGTCTGTATCATAGTTGAATACTGTTCAGATGAATTCTGGTTATGTCTCTATATATACATATATGGATTCAGCTAATAGCTCTGATAAATAAGAGCGGATATAATGCATTACTACAAAGTAATATTTTACAGAACTTCAGTGTTAAGATTAAATATCTGATAAAGCATAGTAAGGAACATTGAACACGATATGAAATCTATGTGTAATATTTGGCTGACACTTAATCTCTTATGTTAATTTAAAAGTCGCTAAATGACTTGAAATCATCATTCTTTTTTTCCCCACTTCATTTCAAGAAAGCTTAATTTTTTATTTCTAGGAGTCATTGTGTCCTAATTCAAGGAGAACACAGTGCAGATGTTGATTTTGAAACACTTAAGTGAAGACTCCCTTCTGTTAACACAACTACTGCACCCACAATTCCATCTTAATTTTGTATCATAGTATAGTATAAGAAATACTACAAAAAGAAAATGAAAATAGAGGAGAGAGTGGAAGAGAAGGAGAGAGGAAGTGAAAGGCAAAGAGAGAGAGAGAAGGAGGGAGGAAGGGAGAGGGAGAGGAAGAGGGGAGAGAGAGAGAGAGAGAGAGAGAGAGAGAGAGAGAGAGAGAGAGAGAGAGAGAGAGCTGTGTCATCTCTTCAGGAAACACCAGTCAGGTAATTTTGATACCTCTCTTTGTCAGCTGCCATTTTTGAGCTCTGCTTTTCTTATCTTTAGGTGCAATTAAGTAAATACTTTATCTCTCATAATGCTGTTTGTTTAAACCTTTGTTTAGCAAATTACCATGAGTTTCCTTTTATTTTCTGAAAATACATGCATTTATTAACAGGGTAAAGAAAAAAATCTGTAAAATGTGGATACATGTTATAAACAGTGATTTGAGTGTTTTAACATCTTTTAGCCTATGTATATTTTCACCCACTTTTGTTAGCCATGTGAATTCTTGTGCCAAGAATTCTAACTTTGCAAGGATATTATAAAACGTGAAGGCATAGTTCACCTTCACTGTCTTCTGTATCCAAATGTCTAGGACTGTATATTTTACATGTGAAATACAGTTTTTGAAAGTTTTAGTTTGTTTTTTTTTAATTTTTTGGAGACATGATATCATGTAGTTCAGTCTGGCCTTAAACTATGTATGCAGTAAATAATGACTTTGAACTCTTGATCCTCCTGTCTTCCTGGGTCACTAATGCCCTACTGTGCAAAATAATTCTGACCAGACCTCTTTTTTCTTCATTTTTTCCTTCTTTTATTTTTTCTCCTGCTTTCTTGTCTTTTCTATTTTCTATTTCTTTCAGTGATTGTAAGGCTTGAATTTAGGACCTTGTGCATCCTAGCAGGCAAGCACTCCAGCCCCACGCTTTCCCCCATCTTTTTAAAGGAAAGTTCTTATGACATTGATTCCAGAAGTTCTATACTTTGATCGTTCAAGCCCATATTTCTAACATAAATTCTTGACAACAATATACATTGGGTGCACATTTGTGAAATGAACAGTTTTGAAATATATGAGGCTTATCCGTTCTTACAAAAATTGTCAATTCTTGGGTGTGTAGCTCAAAGAAATTATGAAAAGGTGGAGTTTGGGGTGCGAAAGAGGAGATAAGAAATATAATTGGGAGATGTGAATGCTTTCTGTTTCTTAAATTTCTTACTACTATGTATACTTTGCCATCAAGTAAATAAGGCTGAGGAAATTGCATCTTATGGACAGTAGTTTCTAGGAAGAAACTGGTATAAAGAGAAAACAAAAGGAAAGAAAAGATAAGCTGTAAAGTTTAGTTCTGTGCTGGAGAGATGGCTCAGTGTTAAGAGCACTGGTTGCCCTTCCAGAGGACCCGGGTTCCATTCCCAGCATCCACATAGTGGCTAACAACCATCCTTAATTCCATTTCTAGGGGATCCTACACCTTCTTCTGACCTCTGCAAGCACTGCATGACACAAATGCACCTACGTACTTGCAGGCAATACATTCGTATCCATAAAAAGTAAAATAATAAAGAGATATTAAAGTTCAGTTCTGTCAGCCTTAGTAACAAAGTGTAGAAGGACTTGTAACCAGCAGTACCATAAATTGGTTTTAGTGAAACTCTCATTTTATTGCTTAAGTTCTTATATATAAGAGGCATGACTTAGCAGGCTCTATTGGGTTATGCTCTTTTTAAAAAAAAAAATATTTATTTTATGTGTATGTGTGTATGTGTATGTGTGTAGGTAAGTGCACCCGTGTCATGCAATGCCTGCAGAGGTCAGAAGAGGCTGTCAGATCTCCTGGGACTGGAGTTACGCACAGTTTTTAGCCTCCATGTGAGTGCTGGGATTCGAACGTGGGTCTTCTGCAAGAACAACCAGTGTTCTTAACCATGGAGCAATCTCTCCAGCCCCAGGTTATGCTCTTGATAATACCGGCTCAGTGAAAAATTCTACTATAATGTCAATGCAGCCAGATATTGCACTAAAACAAAATGTATATGAGCTATCCACCATGACAGAGATGCCAAATTAATTATGCTTTTGCTTGTTCCATACCTGCCAAAAATTATGCAAGTTTTCACATTTGGAGTGACAACATAGGATTAGTTCAATTCCTTTATTTCAATTTCTGATTCTTTTGAGAGCACATGTTGAGGTATAATTAAATTGTCAAAAAAGAATTACACAGGTGATATATGAGTGAATATATGAAATATGCATCTTTCTTGAAACTCTCAAATCTAATCATGTATCTAATCATATTTTCATTTCAAGCTAATATGAGGCCTTAAAATGGAAGACACATCCCCTCTGTTCTTATTGAAGTTTGGATGTTGGAATGTTACTGTGGTCACACTCCCCTCTATTTTGCTAAGGGTTATGATAACCTGCAGTTTAACCGATAGTGATTATTTTTGCAAACAAGAAATTTTTAAGGAAGATATAAGAACAATGCCCTGCTTATTAAAAACAAACTTCAGGCATTATTTTTAATATACACACACACACACACACACACACGTGTGTGTGTGTATGTATGTATATTCATGAGTACCTGTTGCCTTTTTTACAATTTAGTTGTCTTGGATGTTTGTGCTGAAACTTCGTTGATTTTCAAATATGTAAGAGTATGAATTCCAGTTCTATTAGGGCAAAATAACCCTAAATTATAGAATCCCTAAGGGTACATTTAAAGACTCCTTGAATTATTTTGGAACTTTTGCCAAATAGATTGCAGAATTTAAAACTTGTGTCAAAACCAATGAATGATTTACAACTCAATTATAGAAAAAGTACCACAAATAAGATCAAGGATAATCAGAAAATAAATTATTCATATGTGAGGTGGACTTGTTAAATTAAAACTTAAAATGTAATAATTTAAGATGGTTAAATATATTACTATTTGCAAATAAAAATATATGTAGATATATGTAACAATATCCCATATAGTTTTAATGATATTTCCATTAACAAAAATTCTATAATAAATAACAAGATTGATATGCAGCTTACAGAAGCTAAATATAAGTTTTCTATCTTAACCTACCATAAAAGTTATAGAAATTTCAACTTGAAATTTTCTAAATAATTTGAGGCACAAAGCATGGTGCTATGTTGAATGCAGTTAGATTGACTATGGGTTCCAGGAAAAGATTTCTTTCACATGCCTTAAAAATATCTACAATGTTTTATCAGCAGATTATACAGTACTGCTATCAAAGAAACAATATAGTTTGCACTGTGCATTAAATTATTTTTATTTCATTGCTTGTAGTTCAGAGACTGGAATATCAAAATTGTTTGAAATAGTTTAATATTTCCTATCACAGTGCTATTTGGATTTTGCTGAGTTGATATTATTTCATATAGATTATGGTCTTATCTAAAAACACTCTACAGAAACAACAAAAAATAATAAGTCTACAGAAAAATAATTCCTCAACAACTATGTTTTTTTGTTATTACTTTAGGGATTAAATTTTTCTCTGTCTCTTGCTATTTATCAGGCAAAATTATTATTGCAGTATACAATGCTAGACTTTTGTCTATGCTTCTCCAGTAAATCTAGAATGGCTTAGCAAAAAGCTACATTCAAAAAGGAGCCTTCAGCTAACTGCAATCGTGAATCTCACTGTGAAATACACACCTTATGCAAACAGAATTTAAAAGACTGGAGCTCCTTTTCACCTTGATATTGGTGGTTTTGCTTTTTAATTTTTGTTCAGTTTCAGTGTTGGGGACAGAGCTCTGAGAGTCAAAACATGGGTGTCAAAAGCTCTCTCCCTGAGCTGCTCTTTAATCTCTGTCTGAGTAAAGCCATCAGATTATGGCTGGAGAGCTGATCCTGGCAGTGCAAACTTTTAATCCCAGCACAGAGCCACAAGCAGGCCGATCACTGTGAGCTTGAGGCCAGCCTGGTCAACATAGTGAGTGACAGGTCAGCCAAGGTTACATAGTGAGACCCTGTCAAAAACAAAACAAAACAGCAATTCAGAAACATAGCTTGAAAATCTTCAATGACATTTCAACAGTTTCAGATCTCTCTTAGCCTCTATCATGTGGAAATGCGGCATTTATCAGTGATGTTCCTATGTTACTCCCTTCTCAAATTCCAGTTCTGGAACACATCGCAGTGAAGGTAATTGAGGTAAGGCAATAATGACCTCATTGAAATATTTTTTTTTCCTCACAACTATCCAAAACCACAGAACCTATAAGATTTTACTCCATTGTGAATTGGGGAAAAAGGCAAAGCAAATGTATTACTCTCATGTTCTGCTAGTTTATTTGTTATTTGAAGACCTCTGGATTAGGTAGGTAGCTGATTGAACATAATTATCTTTAAGAACTGAGTATCGATAACAAATAGTAAGTATAGTAGATCATTTACTTAGCCAGTGACAGGTGGAGCTTTGTGGATGGCCTCTCATATTGAGACAATGGTGCATGGTAAAAAGTTAGGAAAAGTTTGTGCATTCATCTTGGTGAGGATGATCCACTCCCATCTTTTTTTTTCCTCTCAGAGCTTTCATTTTACCCACATACAAGTGCTTTAAAACACAAACACATGCTTTGCTGACTATTTGTAAATTACTCTTTTACTTTCAAGTTATGATTAAATGTTATTTCATTATGTTTCAGAATGATGATATTTCCCATGGCGAGGGTTTATGGGTACCAGTATATTTGAATGAAAAAATGTTAAATTAGGAACTGGTGATGTGACTCAGTGGTTAAGAGCACAAGTTGTTCTTGCAGAAGACCTGGGTTCGAATTCTAGCATGCCCATGGCGGTTAAAAACATCTGTGCCTCCAGTTTCAGGGGATCATACACCCTCTTCTGTCCTCAGTGGACACTTAATGAAACAGGTGCACTTACATACATTCAGGCATAACACTCATACAGATAAAATAAAAAAAATAAAATAAAATAGAAGATGTAAAACTAATGTAAGTTTGTGAAAGCTTGAGGAAGAAGAATACAGAAGAATGTTTGAGGATAAACTAGTATTTCACTTTTTCATTTAGAATCTTATATCATTAAAATTAGACATAGATTATTTAGTAACTAATTAGATTATTGGTTTTTTTTTATGTATTCCTGAATGCACTAAACAACTCTTTGAGGATTTCTTTCAGAAGATTTAAGTATGTATTCTAAAATTTAAAGACACTTCTAAGTATTGAAATAAAAAAAATGAAGTACGTTCTTTGTTATTTACTACACATATCCATGTAGCACAGATATTAAAGTTGTATCTTAAGAAACACTTTAAATTTGAATTTTAATGACAGGGTTTATCTAAACACAGATATCTTGTGTATGTCTGTTTCAAGCAGCTTTTGTTAAAATTATTGCTAAATATTAGACACAGTAATAACATAGTTAGCATTTGTCTAAGCTCACAATAATGTCGGGAATTGCTCAAAGCATCAAATCAGGCCAAATAAAAATCATGGGTAAGACATGTGTGAAGCTGAAAGGACAACAACTCATTTCTGATTAACTGCTGAATCCATCACATAGAGGATCCAGCAGCACAGCATTCCGAGCCTTGACAAACCTGGGAGATAAACTGTATTAATACCCACAAAATCTTGGCTTCATTCTTTTCATCATTTGGTTCTGTTTCGATATGTAAATTACATTGCCAGATTCATTTATTCATTTCTTAAAGATTTATTTTCGACTATGTACATATGGTATCTGAGTAGGCATGTGCATATGTGCGTGCAGGTGTCCATGGAATTCTCAATAGGGTATCAGATTTCGTGGAGATAGTTACAGGCAGTTGTGAGCTGCCTGACGTGGGTGTGGAGAACTAAACTCTGGTTCTCGGAATGAGCAGTGTGTGCTTTTAACTGCTGAGCCATCACTCCTGCCCCATTCCAAGATTTATATAATTAAATGATTAGTGAAAAAACTTCAGATTACCCAAAGAGAAGGCCAAAATGGAAAGTAAAAAATCAGTTAGAGATATAGCAATTAGTTTTTCTTTGTCAAAATTTAAATGTACAAAAATTGTTATAAAAGTTGAAAATTGACGACATTGTCTTCAGGCTTCCATAATGTTAACAGCTTAAATGAATGTGGTTAACTTTTTGTACACTGAGACATAATCATTGGACCATACTCAGATTTTTTTAGGCTGCGGCATTTTCCCATTAAAAGTATTTTTATATTCTAGGATACAACACTTTATATTTCTTTTAATATATATATTTTTTATTTGTTTATCCTGATGTAGGAACAGAAGGAAGCTGAGGTGAACATATTTTAAAGCTAGAAACAATATGTTAGGTTATTGAATCCATATGAGCAACAAGGAAAGAAATGTCAAGGATTTGCTGATCTAGCTTGAGGAACTCAGAGATCAGTTTCATTAAAACATGGTAGAGTGCATAGGGTTCAGTGGGGGGGATAGAGGGAGGCATGGATGGGGGACAGGGTCTGGATTTGAGTGGGAAATGTGTGAAATTTAAAAGGCTCA
Organism: Nannospalax galili; assembly: GCF_000622305.1. Classification (NCBI taxonomy): domain Eukaryota; kingdom Metazoa; phylum Chordata; class Mammalia; order Rodentia; family Spalacidae; genus Nannospalax; species Nannospalax galili. Next base: position 6,853,880 of record NW_008335436.1, read on the forward strand.
ATAAAGGAAAAGACATGCTGACTTGTGGACTGAATGTGCACCTTTAGAAGGAAAATCATAAGTTTTACCTTAGACTTGCTAAGAGATAAGTATAGTATATGCAATAATATATGGAAAACATTTAGCTTAATGGTTGCTATGTCCTGTGTCCACTAAATGATAGCCATTATAAAATAGTGATCCCCACTGCCATCTTTAAGAAAGAGTTTCAATATTGCTTTGGATGACAAAGAAGCTTTCTGCAAGTTATCAGGCCTCCTGGTGGCTATGGAAGGGTAAATTCAAGGCATCCTCTCCCTGAATTTAGCCTTAACTTGGAATATGTGGGGCTTCAGTTCAAGAAGTCAAGCAAAGACATGGGAGTATGTAAGACATGGAAAGTTTAAAAAATGGGAAAAAATTAGTTGTGAGGAATATGAAAATGAGATTGATAAGGCACACTGGTACCATCCTGAAAAGGGCTTAAATTAATGCAAAGGAGTTTAAAATGATCACTATAGGAAGAAGATGATAAAATTTACAATACCAAGATACTTATCAGTAAGAAAGGTATTCTAAGATCATAATAGAAATCTAACATCAAGTATCCTTGAACTATATGTCTTTCAGTGTTCAGTCAATTCTTGGCTACATGCTTCTAGAGAAGTAAAAATGGCTATCATGAGTAAAATGGAATTCTAGTAAAATTAATCTTGATCAATAGAAATATTTTAGTCGAATTCTACTCTGCAAAGGGTCCTTACTACTGTGAATTTTAAGTATGTTATGCTGCACTCCATGCGTTCACATTATACACCTCTCTTCAAGTCAGGGAAGATGAGATTAATACAGTAAAATGAGAGGTTACTCTCCCTTTTTACTTGGCAAAGCAATAACATTTTAGATCTTACTGTATGTTTTATTGACATCAAACTAACTGAAGTTAACTACAGCTGACCTAATACAAATGGAGCAGCCTCAAGGTAAGATGGACCAGCATGTCTTCATAATGTTGTGGAATATTTCTCAGTACTGTATATAATTAAATGATTCAGCATTTGCTACTTATGCAATTTTTGCAGGTTTCAGAATGAACTTATGATGCCAATGATGAGCTTTTCTGACTAGACTTGCATGCTAAGATGGATTCATTCTACATCTGTGACTTTCAGGAAGGCATGGAAAGGCAGCTCCACTTTTATTTTGCATTTGGAAACAGAAAATGAATTATATTAATTTATTACATTATAAATTATGTCACCCTAGTATTCTCAAGATGGAATGAGTAAACATTCTTTCAAATTATTAAAACATCCTTTTTACACCAATCCTATTTTCGCATTTTCTGGTATTATCCATCAAGATGCACCTTGCCTTGAGATTATTTTCTTGTGAAGACTCAGGTCAGTACACTTTTACTGAGTAGTACAGAAAATACTAGAGCTGACTCCACTCAGATCTCTGCTTATGATCATATAATAAATACCATATATTTTCTGGGTTACTATGGAATCACATCTTTGTTTTACTTGATCTGTTTATGTACTATTCTGAAAACTTCACATGCTAAGCAGCAGGGAATAATAAATGAAGCCTAAAGAATTTGCCTACAAGAGAATGTCACCAAGAATATGAATGTTTTCATTCAGAATTAGCATGACATGAATCCCATTAATAGGTTTTGTCCTTTAGCTTCAGACCCAGGAGACAGATGAAATAGCAATGGGGGGAAACTTCACGTGGATAAATGTTAGATAGGTGTGGGGATATTTACAAGCATTCTTACCCCTTTCTTAACCTCAGGGTTATTTAATTTTGATGATGCTACTTTAAATACCAGCAAACTCTGCTTTGCATCACAGTTCTGTGTGGAGAATATAATTTAAAATATATTTATTGATTCTTTAATAACTTAATATAATATTATATGGAATAATATTTTGACCACATTTAGAACTCCTCCCTCATCTCTACCTCCATCATATTAACCTCCCAATGTCATGTTCTCCATTATTATTATTTTTTTTTATAGCGTCCCTCCCCCCACTGGAACCCTTATACTCTGATATCCGTGCTACTGTCTGCTGTGTTGTCAGCACCCCCAACCATTCCCCACTACTTGCCCTTCTGGTGGATCTAGTCAGCCTATCTAGAGGTCTTTGTTTTAGGAGGGTCAGCTGTTCCTCATCTAGCTGTGATCAGTTGTCTGTATTCCTCTGGATAAGATTGGGGCCTGCTGTTCATTTTCCCAGTTCTATCCTGGGTTACTATTTGGGAATCCCTTTGGCTGTCCTGGCCATCAACTCAAAAGAAAGTATTGCTTGTCTGGCATTGTTGCTTGTTATGTAGCCTTTAGCTATACATAAGGATTTTTAAAGTCTATTAAGTCTAATTTGTATCCCCAAAGCCTCTAGGTGTAGGTCCATCCCTTGGAGTTTTGTCAACCTATCTTGAATGAAATCCTTTATCTCCTTGTCCCAGCAGCTATCAGTTGCTGATAGTCCCTCCCCTAGGGCTGAGGTTTCTCCCTGACCTCCCTACTCTATGCTGAGGTCTGTATGACATGAGCATGAGTACATCTTATGCATGATGTCACAATTGCTGTGAATTCATATGTACAGCAGCCCTGTTGTCTGGACACCCCTGTTTTCTTTTTTCTTCAACTATGATAGACAGTTTTTTCAGGGTAAAGTATTATGAGTTGGCATATATGATCGTTTCGAACTTTGATTACTTAGCTCCAGATTCTTCTGGGTTTTCCAGTTTACATTGGAAATTCAGCAATAATTCAGATGGATTTTCCTTTATATGTAGCTTACTTTTTTTCTGGCAGCTTTCAGCATTCTGTCTTTGTTTTCTACAGTTATTGGTTTTACTTTGATATGACATGGGAAGTTTCTGTTCTGGTCTTACTTCATGTTCTGTGTGCTTCTTGTATCTGTGTGAATACACCTTTCCTTAACTTAGGGAGATTTTATTCTATAATCCTGTTGAAGATCTGGTCAATGCCATTGACCTGGGATTCTTCTCCTTCCTCTAAGCCTATGGTGCATAAAGTTCGTCTTTCCATAGCATAGTGTCCTGCATTTCCTGCATATTTAATCACTGTGTTGTTTTAAATCTTTTGTGATCTTTGCTTGAGCAGTCAAATTCTTTATCGTCCAGACTTGATATTCTCTTTTTCATTTCATTTATTTTGCTGGTGAGACTTTTTCCTGTCACTTCAAATTGGCTTATTGAGTTTTTTAATTCCATCTTCATTTCATCCTGACTTTTCTTCAATATTTCTCTTTTGTGAATTAACTTTTCATATCCTGAATTGTTTCTGCCATCCCATTCATCTGTGTATTTGTATTTTCTTCAGCTTTAGTTAGGCATTTATCCCTGTTCTCTCTGCTTGTTCTTTAAATTCATTGAATTCTTTGATCATGTTTATGATTTTTTAAATTCTGTGGCCTGAGGTTCCCCTAGTGACCTACTTCTCAATGTAGAACACTCCTATAGGACTGGTGAAGTTTGTTGAGGGTATATTATTTTGGTTTTTCATATCATTTGTGTTTTTTCTTTGTGGTCTGGGCATATGGATTTCCTTGGCTGGTTGAGTATCTGATATGAAACTTGGGCCTGATTTTGTTGAGTCGAGGTTTGATCTTGTTTATATTGTTGCTTTAACTTGGTTGCTTTCTGATCGGATATGAATAAGTAGTTGGTCTGTGCTTCCAGTTCTAGTTCTTTCTTTTGACTTTTTTTTTTTTTTTTTTTTTTTTTGAGGGACTGAATGGATTCAGATTGGCTAGTCCAGAGCTAGGTTGAAGAAGCCTAGGATGAAGTTGGGGTGATGGGGAGCAGCTGGGCAGGTTCTAACCAACCAAGCAGAGAAGGTGTGAGCCCTGGAGCTGAACACTGGGGCTGGTCCAAAGCAGGGAAATGGGGGATCAGAATGGCAGTGTTTTGCTAACTCTCCCAGGTTGTCAGATTCTTTCTGGAAGGGGCCAAAGTCCAAGTAATGCTGATGGGAACAGGATGGGCTGATGCGTTGTAGTATCCAGCAGAGCTCTAGTGCAGTGGGGCATAGGGTGACCCCAGAGTTTGGTGGGCATGGATTTGGCTAACTCTCTCCAGCTAATCAGGAACTCCTGCAGCCTCCAAGGCCTAAGGAGAGCCCATGGGAATAGGATGGAAAGAAACTCATTTTCTTTTAGTTGTTCACCACCTCCGGCTCTTAGAGTTTTTTGACCCTCTCTTCTGCAGTGATTTCTGAATCTTGAGAGGAGAAGGTGCGATATACGTATCCCATTTAAGGTTGAGCATGCCGAGTCTCTTATTCTCTGCACATTGACCAATTGGGAGGAGATTCTGGGTTAATCACCATCTGCTGCAAGAACCTTCTCTTGTTATCATGCTAAGTGGACATCGCATTAAACGAACTCAATGTCTTTTTTTTTTTTTTTTCTAAGAATATAAACATATGGGACTGGAGAAATGGCTCAGTGGTTAAGGACACTGGTTGTTCTTGCAGAAGACTGGTATTCAAATCCCAGCACCCACATGGCAGCTAACAACTGTGGGTAACTCCAGGCCCAGGGAATCTGACAGCCTCTTCTGTCCTCTTCGTGCATAGCACAACACGGGTGCACTTACCTACATCCAGGCAATACACACATACACATAAAATAAAAATAACAATAAAATTAAAAAAAAAGAATACAAACATGGTGGAATTAGGAGAAAAGCTTTCAGTCATGAATATACATTTAAAAATATCTTAATAGGTTGAGGATTTAGCTCAGTGGTGGAGGGCTTGACCAGCAAAATTAAGGCCCTATATTTGGTCCTCAACTCTGAGAAAACATATCAAAACAAAACAAAAAAAAAACCTAAAAGACACAAAATAAAAGTATCTTCTGATGTTCTGTGGATAAGATTCTAGAGGCTTCTTCCTAAAAGTAAGGACAGTCATTTTAAAGTCGCTTTCCAGAATGACTTTAACATTGATATCTGTGACACTGGTTTCTGATTTTTCTGTTAAATGAATCCAGTCTCTGTGCCAGTATTTCCCCCTTCTATTTGTCTTTCCTTGATTCTAGTGAAACATCTCACATCATCCTGAGGAAGAAGCTTCTGACGCTAACTCCCAAACTCGCGTGACAGCTGCTCTTCATAGCTCCTTTTGATTCAGCCTGCAAAAGACCAAACCAACTGTTAAAGTGTTCCCAAACACAGTTTGGATATTAGTTGGAGGGAAAGTTTAACTAAATTCCTGCTTTTAAAAGTCCTTACTGGAAAGTCTCTTAGTGAACAGTTATATATTCAGACTTCTGCAATTTTTCAGAGTTCTCAATTTAGAAAGATGCTGACTTATTCAAACAACATCTGACATTATTAAGCACTC
>NW_008335436.1:6859539-6871770 GCF_000622305.1 Nannospalax galili
TATGGAATTTTTGTGTATTTAATACAGAACATCTCAATCTATCTTAATCATCTTTAATCATCTTTATACCCCCTTCACCATTGGTACCCTCCCTTAGTCCCCCACTGAAATTCATACATTCTGTCATTTGCCTTAAGGCCTATTGTGTTAAGTTAGTGTCCCAGACATTCCTCAGTGCAAGTTCATCTACTGAGGTCTAGTCAGCTTATCTAGAGTCCCTCACTTTAGGAAGATCAGCTTTTCCTCACTTAGTAGTAATTAGTTGCCAATAGTTCTTCAGCTAAGGTTGGGGCCTGTTGTCCATCTCCCCAGTTCTATACTGGGTTTTTGTCTGCTTGAGTTTGTATGGGAATTATGTATGCTGACACCTTTGCTGTAGATTCATGTGAGCAGGGTCCCAGGAGCTTGTAGGACTCTATTTCCATATGGTGGGCAGCTCCTCCCTGGCTCTTACAATCTTTCTGCCCTCCTCTTCTGCAATGCTCCCTGAGCCCTGGGTAGGTGAAGTTTAATATAGGAGCCCTGTCCAAGGACCAGTGTTCTGCAGACTCTTAATTTCTACGCCCTGGCCATTTGTACCTTTTGTGTTCCCGGCCCTCTGTTGCATGAGGAAGCTTCATGAATGAGAATTTAGAAATTCATTAGTGTCCTCTTTACCACTGTTCTATGTTGCTGATGAAGATTTTCTCCCACTCTGTGGATTTTCTCTTCACTTCCTTGTTAGTTCCTTTTGCTCTACAGAAGCTTTTAAGTTTAATGAGGTACCACTTGTTGACCCTTGACCTTAATTCTTGAGCAATTGATGTCTGATTTAGAAAGTCATTTCCTACACCTATGTCTTATAGGTTATTGCCAGTGTTTATTTCTAACAGTTTCAGAGTTTCAGGTTTCACATTGAGGTCTTGGATTCATTTGTAGTTGACTTTTGTGTAAGATCAAAGATAGAAGGTATAGTTTCATATTTCTGTAGGTATAGATCCAGTTTTCCCAACACCATTTCTGAAGATGCTGTCTTTCTTCCAGTGAATGTTCTTGGCCCCTTTGTTAAAAAGCAGATGATTGAAATTATACATACTCATGTTTGGGTCTTCAATTATGTTCCAATGATCTATGTGTCTAGTTTTTGCCAGTACCATGCTGTTTTATGATTATAGCTCTGTAGTATAGTTTGAAATCTGGTAGAGTAATCCACCCAGAATTGCTCTTTGTGCTCAGGGTTGCTTTGGCTATCTGGGATCTGTATGCTTTCATATGAATTTTAGGATTAAAAAAAATTCTATGAGGAATGTAGAGGGGGTGTTGGTTGGCATTGCATTGAATCTATAAATGGCTTTTAGTAGAATGGTCATTTTCACAATATTAATTCTTCCAATCCATGAGCCTAGGAGATCCTTCCATCTTCTGGTGTCTTCTTCAATCTCATTCATTAAAGATTTAATTTTTTTTTCTTGTAGAGGTCTTTAATGTCTTTGGTCAGGTTTATTCTGAGATACTATTTTATTTTATTATCTCATTTTATTTTATTTATTTTATTTTTATATTTTGAGACTATTGTGAAAGGGAGGGTTTCTGTGCACTCTTTCTTGGATTGCTTGTTACTGGTATATATAAAGGCTAATGAATTTTGTAGATTAATTTTGTAACCTGCCACTTTACTGAAATTGCTAGTCATTTCTATGAGTTTTCTGGTGGAATTTTTTGGCATCTCTTACATATAGTATCATATCATCTGTAAAAAGATAATTAGATATCTTCTTTTTTCAATTAGTACTCCTTTAATTTCCTTCTCTTGTCTTTTTGCTCTAGCAACAGTTACAAGTACTGTATTAAAAAGGAGCGGAGATAGTGGTTCCTGTTTTTAATCAGAATGCTCCCATTTTTTTCTCCATTTAGGATGATGTTGGCTGTGGGTTTTTTGTATATGGCTTTAATTATGTTGAGGTATGTTCCTTCCAGTCCAGTTCCCTCTAGGACTTTAACATAAATGCATTTTGAATTTTGTCAAAGGCCTTCCCTTCATCTATTGAGATAATCATGTGGTATTTGTCTTTGAGTCCATTTGTATGATTTATGATGTTTATTAACTTATGTATATTGAACAATCCCTGTATCTCTGTAATAAACCTGACTCGATCATGGTGGCTGATTCTTTTGATGTGTGTCTCTCTCTATGCAGTTTGCAAGTATTTTGTTGACAATTTTTGCATCTATGTTCATTAAGGATATAGGTCTATAGTTTTCTCTTTTGGTTCTATGTTTACCTGGTTTTGGTATTAGAGTGGTGCTGGCTTCGTAGAAGGAATTTGGAAGTTCTCCCTCCATTTCTATGTTCTTGAATAATTTAAGTAGCACTAGCTATAGGACTTTATATGTCTGGCAGAATTATATAGTGAATCCATCTGGGTCTGAGCTTTTTTTTTAATGGAGAGGTTTTGTATTACTGTTTCAATTTCCTTATATGTTGTGGGTCTGCTTAAGCTGTTGATCTCTTCCTACTTTAGCTTTGTTGATTCCCATGAAAGCTGTTCTACAGAATTCAAGGCAAGTTGGAGCTGTGGACAGCCAGGGTAGGAAGCTGGTCTCAGGGGTACAAAGGCTGGTTGGGGTTGGGGACAATCAGTTAAGGTTCTAAGAAAGTAGACTGAAACACTGAGCAGGTCTGAGTTCAGGTCATCAGTATGCAGTGGGATGGTCTGGACAAAGAGGGCAGTTCAGAGAACTGGGGTGCTAAGAGAAAAATGGACACATCATCATCTTAAAGTAAAAATCAGATATGCAGTGCAATCACTTCATAGTTGGACTTACAGTCTTCTTGACGGTAACCAACGTGGCTATTTCTGTGTCAGGTATCTGTATTGTTTTCCTAGATCTGCTTTTGGGATTATTTCTCCCATTTATTATAACCCACATAAATTCATTTTGAAACAATAGTAGTAATTAATTTTATTTGGTCTTGACCCCCATCCCCATCAGCATTTTTTCCAAAACAAAGCACAATTCTTATGTTTCTTTCTTGCTTATCAACCCCTCAACAACTCATGCTCCTTCACAGCAATCCTAACATAGGCGACATAGGAAGTCCCAGCATGATCTCCACCTTAGAATACATGCTGCCCATCATCTGATTACTTTTCCCTTCATCCACTAAGCTCCAGCATATTTATGTAGGCAGAAGTTTGTGATGTCACTCAAAGATGTGTCCTCAAAGTTCTGACTTCAAGGGATACTTTTGTTTGTTTCTCCAGTGTGTCTGGGAGGCTTGTGTTTCCCCACCTACCTAGCTTTCTGTTCACTTAAAAATCCAAGTGACATCTTACCTAAAGATCTTTGCAGTGCGCCTATTGACTAACTGTTTATTTCCTTAGTTCTTAAGATTCATTCATTCATTCTTCAATTTCCAACCTGAAAGTCACCCCCATAGAAAAGCCTTCTCTAACTCTTTGAAGAAACATGGGTTTTATGTAATACAATCATGTAACATTATTTAATATTTCTTTAGGGTAATGAAGACAGCTATAATTAGTTATTTCTGTGACTGCCTCTTTAATGATATCACTAAGGTTCTGAGTGTGTCTATTCTTGAAATCTCTTCTAATAACACCTTTAAAAAAGTTAATGTCTTAATTGATTTTCTCAGTGTTTAGCAAATTATCTATGCCTAATAAATGGTTTTGAATAAATTAATCAATGAATAAGTGAGAATGAAGATGCACTCAAATGTATTATAACCACCAAGTGCAGTTAAAATCCAGGACTGGCTGAAGAAATCAGTGAGCAAGAATGTCTACCAACATTGTTCCAGGAGTTTGAGTCCCTCGAGGGAGCAATAAGGTCAAGTGCCCTCTATGAAGCATAACAAATTATTAATCAAAATCAACTTGTTTTTAAAAGTGTTGATTTATTTTTATTTTACGTGTATTACTGTTTTGCCTGCATGTATGTAAGTGCACCAGGTATATGCAATGCCTATAGGCTAGAAGAATTCATCACATCAGCTGTTACTACAGTTAAGGATAGCTGGGAACTGAATCCCAGTCCTCTGCAAGAGCAGCCAGTGTTCTTAATTGTTGAGCCATCTCTCCAGTTTCAACACAAACTAGATTTTACCCATGATTCTTTTCTAGTTTTATCAAGCTATAGTCTCGTCTCTATTTTTCATATTTGTCATTAAAAAAAGCCACAGTGAAGTTGATGTAAATGCTCATCTCTCTGACACTATTTGCACTCTAACTACATAAATGTTCCTTGTTTACAGATAAGTTATTTACTTTAATTAAAAAAACAATTTTATTTTATGTGTATGAGTGTATTGCCTGCATGTATGTAAGTGCACCCATGTTGTACAGTGCCCATGGAGGTCAGAAGAGGATGTCAGATCCCCTGGAGCAGGAGTTAGAGATGGTTGTTGGTTGTCATGCAATCAAATCCATGTCCTCTGCAATTTCAGTCAGTGCTCTTAACTGCTGAGCCATCTCTCCAGTCCCCAGATCAGTCCTTTAATATTTTAATTAATATACATCTGTGTCTTAAGTTTATATACATTTCCCTGTGAAAAGACTAGAAAAGAATTCAGAGGAGGAGATTGTTAAGTAATGTAACCCACTGGAGACTGCAATCAACATGAGATTGATGGCATGAGAACACTGATTTAAGGGGCATCATTTTTTTAGAGAGAGAATGTTTATTGGACCATAGCTTTGCAGTTTCAGTCCATGATTTCTTGGCTCCATTGCTTTGGGTCTGTGATATGGCAGGACAACATGGCAGGAAACTGTTATCAGATGAAATTGTTCTCTTCCCTGTCAGACAGCAAATGATGTAGAAGATGTAGTCAGGATCCCATTGTCTCCTGTGAGGGAATTGCCACAGTAAACTAAAGACCTCTAGCCAAATCCTGTATCATCAAGGGTCCATAGCTTCCCAGTAGAGTTCAGGCTTTGACTCATGGGCCTTTTGTGGGACATTAAGGATTCATACTATTCCATCATCTGTAAATCCAGACAAGATAACCTGTATTGAAGCAAGAGAGTATGCAGTATGTGGGGTATACAAAACGTAGTAGAGCATCTTGTAAGATGAAGTCTGGAATTAGAATGGCTGACCTTTAATCTTAGCATTCCACTAAGGATGAAGGAAAAAAAAATCTGAAATAATGAGGCCAGATTCATTTCATATAAGCCTATGATTTGGTAAGGAGCTTCCACAGATTAAGAACAGCAGGAGCTTGTACTGTTATTATGTATATAAGGTGGATGATACTGACATAAAATTAATGATACAAGAAAGGTGAAGTACAGGTATTAACATTTTAGACCTTGGGTAACAGACCTTTTAAAAGCTTATTTTGGTGAAATTCCATTCATAAAACCTAGTAGAAGACAATGAGTCAAGTGTTTTAAAAGCATACAAAGTAAACTGCTTCTTTAAACACAGATAACATTTCCTGTCAAAATGAAGTCTCTATGTAAGGAACTGATGAAATGAATGGGATTTATGTTTTTTGATTTATTAATGTGTATAATCAAACAGTAATAACTAAATGATGCTTACCTCCTTTGAAATATACTCTGAAGTAATTATGACATGTTTATGCAACTGGGAAGTTCAAGATTTAAAAAATCAAAACTTCTTGAGAAGAAAAGAAACACTGTGATCAAAACAAGGGTGGTTCAATTTAAATACTCTTTTGTTCAAGTAAGTGGCGTTTGCAGAACACTGTAAAAGTAGATGTTCAAACAGCAATTTAAAAAATCAAGTTAATGTTTTTTCTAGTAATATACAAAATATTTATTTGGTAATGAGAATTCACTTTGATATTAAATGAAGCGATAGCAGTAATCTATAGGAAAAAATTGTAAGTCAGCAGCAAAAGAGTCCTGATAAGAGGCTATTACATACCTAAGCCAAACAGTGTTTTTAGTTCTTGGTTGATGCTGATGTACTGATTACAATGGACGGAATGAGTGAGCTGTAAACAGTATACCTATAAAATAAATGTTTGTTGTTAAGTGATTATATTTGACAAATGAAAGGGTGTAAATTCAATTGATGAGTATGAATAAACCTGTATTTCAAAAAATAAATGTGTTAGGAACTGGAGATGAGTCATTGGTTGCGAGTGTGTGTGCGTGTGTGTGTGTGTGTGTGTGTGTGTGTGTGTGTACTGCTCTTGTCAAGAACCCTGTTTGATTTCCAACACCCACACTGCATGGCCCATACCCACCTATTACCTCTGCTTTAAGGGATCTGATATCCTCTTCTGGCCTCCATGGGTACCTGCTCGTATGTGTACATACCCACACACAGATGCACATATATACACATTATTAAAAATAAAATACCTTAAAAATGGTGTTTAGAGCATCAACTGGTCATAAAAATGACCTTGCAAGTACTAGTTTCCTAGTTCCTCAACCTGTTGCCAATTATGGGTGAAAGCTAAAGATTTCATTCTAGCAAAACTAATTAGACAGAAAGGCAAGTCTAGTGATTAAATGCCAACCAAATGGAACAGATCTAAAGGTTACCCATTTTTAAGGTATGATTAATTAAGACATTAAGAACTCAAAGCCTAGGCCCATATGCAATACAATTCTAGTAATGGATGTTCATATTTGTTTAGAAAATATAGCTATCAAATTCAAATTTCTAAACTAAATCTCAAAATAAACAAAATACAATTCTTTGAGATGGCTTATACAGACCTAGATTTTTCTCCTTACTGTCTTCAAGTACTTTATTTTGTTAAAAAAAAAAAAAGAAACTGAAAATTTAAGATTTTTACACAATATAGATTGACTGTGTTTAGATTCCCTCTCCACCGGCACCATCCCTCACTGCTTCTCACACAATTTAATGTACTCTCTTCTATACATATAATGTAGCTTATAGAGTCTGATTTCAGTCCCCAAATGACCTTCAGTGTGATTCCATCACTGGGCTCACCAAGAATCCCATCCCTGTAAGACGATGTCTTTTCTCTCCTAGGAGCCATCAGTTGCCAAAAGTTCCTTACGTTGGTTTGGGATTTCTTACATACCTCCACAGTTCTTAAGACTATCTAGAAAGGTGTGGGATGCAACAACACAGATAAGGACGGTCTGGCCAGAGTGTCTGATTCTTTCTTAGCTATACCTAGAAGCACAATGTCCTCTGACATGTTAGCTCAGTGGTCATGTCCTGCATAATAAAACTCAGGGTGAGTTGTTTTCCAGTCCCCACAGCCGCATGTAAGTGAAGCACATAGACAAAACTTCATCACCTAAGGGCACCATCCTGAGTCTTGAGAATCCTATTTTCTTTTCGAATCCAAGATCTCTGTTTTCGTCTGCTTCCCATATGTAAGTAATGAATCCACTTTGCATAACCTGTTTTGTGATAGTGTTTGTTCTAGTTTGCTTTCTGTTGCTGTCATAAGCATCATGGCCAAAGAAAACCAACTTGAGAAGAGAGGGTTTATTTGGCTAACAAGTTACAAGTCTGCCATCTAGGGAACCTAAGGCAGGAATTCAAACTAGGAACTGAAGCAGAGATTATAGAACACTGCTTATAGGCTTGCTCTCCCTGATTTGCTCAGCTATTCTTCTTATACAGTCCAGGCCTACCTGTCAAGAGATGATACTATTCACAGTGGGCTAGGTCCTCCTACATAAATTAGCAATCCAGAAATTTCCCCACAGACATGCCCATGGGTCAATCTGATGGCGTCCGTTGTGATTCCCTCTTCCCAGGTATGCCTAGGTTTCTGTCAGGCTGACAAAAGTAATCAGCACAGTCTAGGTTTGTCAACTTCAGCACACAAACACATCACTTTAAATCAAAACATTCCTTTTCTTGTTTGTTCCCATGATCTGATGTTAATATCATGATGGAAAAAACATTACAATTTAAAAAATGCCAGTCTTTAAAAATTGTAAATTTCAAGTCTCTTTAAAATCCAAATTCTCTCAGCTGGGCTATAATATGTTACATACCTCCTTATTACAAAAGAGAAGAATTGGGCCAAAAAACGATCACTCTTACATAAAACCAAGTCTATTAGGGTTGATACATATCTGTAACTGAATGTCTGACCTCTAGGCTTCATTCATGACATGGGCACCAAAGAGTCTGGCAATTCTGTTTCTCAAGCTCTGCCATCCAAAGCAAACACAGCTTGTCTCTTGGGTTCACATGCTCTCCAGTCCTGAACTGCCACTGTCCCATGGTTCTGGTAACTCCAATATACTGGGGTTTCCACTACAACAGAGGCTGCATCTTCACCAATGACCTTTCTTGGTCTCTTCAGAGCCTCTGACTGCCACATGGGACAAAGCCTCAGTTACTCTACAACACTGCTTCATGCCTTCAAAACCATTACCACGTGAAAGAGTCTTATATATTGCCAAGAATAGTGGATAGCTTCAGTTGTCAACCTGACATTCCTGGGGAGAGGGAACCTTGATTGGGGAGTTTCCTCTATCAGATTGGTCTGTGGTAATATCTGTGGAACATTTTCTTAATTACAGAATGATGTGGGAAGAGATAGCCTGTTGTAGGTGGTGCTGCCCATGGACAGGTGGTCTTGTCTTGGGTTATATAAGAAAGCAGTATGATTTTTTTGAAGAGAGATGAGAGGTACACTTGTCTGTAAATATAAGGATACATATTAGAGTACAGTAAGAAGTTACATTGGTCTAGAAATATGACAAGTATAGGGTCTTCTCTAGGATCGATAACCCCTCCAGTCATGTGCATTTGACTATGTTTGTAGTACCATACAAGAGTTCCCTCCCATTGAGCTAATCTTAAGTGCAATTAGCCAACTGTTGATTACCCCCTAAATAAAAGTGCCATTACAGAATCAATAGAGACAGTTTACTGGGCCAGTCCTTGTTGTGTTTACTAGAATATGCAGCTGGATAAGGCTGTTGATTGGTTTTCTCCATTGGGAGCCTGTATAGTATCCTCTGATTCTATGAGAACTAATCTTCAAGGAGGAGACTTTGAGGTTATTTCCAGCTCAATTGCTTATGTCCAAAGTATTTCCCTTCTTCAGCAATAGAATTGTACCTTCACCTTCTGAGAGTTAATCAAGGTCTGTGGTAATAGCCTGTAGACTACCCTAACCAATGACTCAAAGGGAGGTTTCCCCTACCTGCCACTGTGTATACACACACACACACACACACGCACACACACACACACACACACACACAAAACAAAAACAAAAAAAAACCCAAAACCATTATATACGTAGATATATAATGCATATTTTTCATTAGGCTGTTTGAACTAATGTTATGGTTTTTCACAACACATAAACAGTATTTATCTCTCCTTTCTCCCCCATATAATCTTCTTTTTTTCCTACTTGATAAAGTACTTCTATTTTCCTCATTTCCCCCTTGATAAAACCTAACCCCTACTATCCCACTCTCTTGAGTTCGTTTTTCCCCTTTACCCCCATGATTCCTTTCCATTTTCCTGGATTCTGCAGTTACATTAGGATATATGCTCATGTCTAAGGATTTAGAGCCAAGATCCACAAACAAGAGAGAAAGCATGTTTCTTGTTTTTTGAATCTGTGTTACTTCCCTTAGTATAACAATTTCTAGTTCCATCTATTTACCTTCAAATTTTATGACTTTTTTATACCACTGAGTAGAAATCCATTGTGTAAATATATGACATTTTCATTATTTATTCGTCATTTGCGGGAAATTTAGGTTGTTTCCACTTCTTAGCTTTTGTGAAAAGAGCAGCAACAAATAAGTATCTCTGCAATAGGATGAGTCCTTTGGATATAGGTTAAGGAGTGGTATAACCGGATTGTGTGGTGGATTTAGTTTTGGTTCTTTGAGTTTTCCACACTGGTTTCCACCATGGTTGGATCAGTTTTCAATTCCCCAATAGTGGAAGAGGTTCTCCTTTCCCTCCATCCTCATCTACATTTGTTGTCACTTGTTCTCTTTTTTTAAAAATATGCTTTTTATTTAATATGTGTGAGTGTGTTGGCTGCATGTAAGTGCACCCATGTCATTCAAAGTCCATACATGTCAGAAGAGGGAGTTAGACTCCCCTGGAACTGGAGTTATAGACTGTTGTTAGCCACCATGTAGGTGCTGGAAATTAAATCTGGGTCCTCTGCAAGAGCATCCAGTGCTCTTAACTGCTGAACCATCTCTCCAGTCCCTCAGTTGTTCTCTTGATCTTAGCTATTCTGGTTGGGGTAAAATGAAACCTTAAAAGTAGTTTTGATTTGTATTTGCATAATTTCCCTAATTACTAAGGATGTTGAACACTTTTTAAGATGTTTTTTAGCCATTTTTATTTCTTATTTTTGCAACAGATGGAGACCATTACAGAGTTCAACAACCGGTCAAACATAGAGAATAGCTGTCTATGAGAGGCCCATCCCCAAATGAAATATCTACAGTGTAGCCTCAATACCTAAAGCTCATAGAACATAGCAGAACAGGAGGCAGACAGACTGTTAATGCATTTCTCAACTCTCACCAGTGAAACTTCCATACAAAAGATGGTAGTTAACACAGAAAGTCACAACTGGTTAAAGTGTAGAGAATAAGAGACCACAGCGTGCTTTTCCCTGGGTAGGAAACCTATATCAAATCTCTACCATTGAAGGTTTGGGGGCCACTGAAGAAGAGGGGATGAGAAGAGTGTAAGAGCCAGGGGTGATGAATCAACACAAGGACACGGTTTTCCAGGTGGCTAGAAAGTTGCTCAGATGAAGTAACAGCGGTGGTGACAAGACACATACGGACTCAAACCAGACAAAAACCAAGCATAGAAGTGGGAAATAGGTAAGAATCCCCAGTCTCAGATGAGGAACTATTGACAGTTGATGAATACTGGTAGAGGGAGAGTTGGTTTTCCTCAAGGGAGTGAGTCTAAACAGGTTGATTAGGCTCCAGTGCTTGGACTCACACTAAGGGACATTTGAGGGGGACAAAACACAGCCATGATAACCCTTAACATACATAACACAGTACATGAAGTCTGGTGAGGGGCACTTCGGCACTTCCTCCCTTGGCAGATAGTTAATTCAAACACATCACACAAACAGCTCTGACTGAGTCTTTGCTTCTCCCTGAAACATCACCAGTAGGCCTCCTTTTTCTGCCTTTCTTTCTTCTTTCACTCTTGATAATCCTTATACTCCCATCCCCACAGCAGCACGTTAAAATGTGAGCACCCAATGTCTTTTGCAACCAAAAGAGTCTACAATCCTTCCACAATTCTTCCCCCAAAAAACATGGTCAGAGCTGTCACAGCAACAACCCACTAGATACCAACTTTTGTCCTAGCTTGCTTTCTGCTGCTGTGATAAACACCATGACCAAAAGCACCCTGGGGAGGAAAATGTTTGTGTCATCCTACAGGTTGCAGTCAGTCCATCACTGGAGGAAGCCAAGGTAGGAACAGAGACCATCGAGGAACACTCTTAACTGGACTGGCTTCCCTGGCTTGCTCAGCTACTTTTCCTATACAGCCCAACTCCACCTCCCTAGGGATGACACTGTACACAGTAGACTGAGCTCTTTACATCAATTAGCAATCAAGAAAATGATCCACAGGCCAATCTGATGGAGACAATAGCTCAGTTGAGAGTCCCTCTTTTGGGATATGTCTAGGTTGGTATCAAGTTAACAAAGCAGCACAGTATTGTCTCACATGATGCAGGTAAATTTTGTCTTCAGTGCAGACAGAACCCACTTAGCCCACATCTTAGCATCTGAACTTAAATTTTAAAAACATGTTGCAGATATTTAACGTATAAAAGCTTATTTGATGCTAGATCATCAGATTTAAAATTGCTAATTGCCGGGCATGGTGGCACATGCCTTTAATCCCAGCACTCAGGAGGCAGAGGCAGGTGGATCTTTGTGAGTTGGAGGCCAGCCTGGTCTACATAGTGAGTTCCAGGACAGCTGGGGCTACAGGGCGACCCTGTCGAAAACAAAAAATAATTGCTAATTTTAGCATCCATGTTACATTGAAGCTGTTACAGAGTTTTGTTTTATTTTGTTTTTACTGTAACTTGTACTTAAACATTACCAAATGGCCAAGAGAAAGTCATTCATTCCATTTGCCCAAATCTTACATACATGGCAATAAATTCTATTCGAATTGAAGAATCTATAACAAAATAAGGTACTGGAAAGAGGCAGTTCTCCTAAATAATGGCAACCATGATTTTTTTTTTTACATGCATAATTCATGGTAATC
>NW_008335436.1:6872797-6873168 GCF_000622305.1 Nannospalax galili
CTTTATAGACTGGACACTGGTTCAAGTCCATCTGGTGGGGTCTCCTTGGCCTCCTTGATCAAGAGGTCAGATGACCCACCACCATTACAGGACATTTTGCGAGATGCTTATGATCCCTGGGAACTAGTCGACCTAGGAGGGCAGAGAGCAAAAAGTGTCCTTTGTATCCCTCTGACCCAATTAGTATAGATCTCAGGGTATGTCTGTTAAACATCCAAGAAGGTTGATTCCACCATTCTGGCATTTTTAATTACTGTGTGTCCTGCAGATAAATGTTGGGTAATGACCATTTGGTCTCAAATAACCTTATCTAGAGATATATTCCTTGATCTGTTATGTATAATTTGTCAGTAGATTGTAGGAATAATATG
>NW_008335436.1:6873426-6898830 GCF_000622305.1 Nannospalax galili
AAAGTTAGTAGCTAATTATATGTTGTGACGATATTTGATCAAATAGTTAGTTGCTTCTTGGTTTATTTCTTTTAATCAAGTCAGCAGGTTCTTTTTAATTTACATGCATCACAGGGAAAAAAAGTGGAATTGTGCCATGAATGTAAAGAAAATAAATCTTGGTTGCTGCATAGGGCTCTTAGGAGGGAGATGTGTTGACATGGGTTTCTGGAGGCAGAGGGAGAGCGAGAGGTGGATATGATCAAGATACACTATGTGTTTATATGAAATTTTCAAAGAATAAACTAAAAACATTCATTAAAAATGTAAAAAGGAACCACATTTCCATTATCCACTCATCAATTGAGGGTTGCTTCCATCTCTTAGCTATTGTGAAAAGAGCAGCAACAAACATGGATGTACAAGTGCCTCTGCAATAGGATGAGTTCTTTGGGTATATGCCAAGGAGTGGTATAACTGGGTCAAATGGTAGGTTCATTTGTAGTTTTAAGGAAATACATATTAATTATTCATCTTAGGAAAGCAAATTTCAATTTTAAAGAATTTTAAGTAGTTTGTTTTATTTTAACAAATAATAACCACTTATCTAATATGTAATAAGGGCAAGAAGGTGGGATAACATGAAGAATTAATTTTCAAACCTTAATTACTGGTAGTCTTTCTGCATCCAATTACATGATAATACATGTGTATATTTTAGATATGCATATATGGCTTATTATTTACTTAAGAGGAAAAATTACTAATGAAAAACATACATTTGTACTTTCCCTTTGAAAAGCATCATCTTTCATACAGAGTGAAATCACTTCTAGAAGTGGTTCATTCTGGTTCCACAGTGTAGAAAGGGAGAGGGCACCCATCGAAGGATGAAAATGGAATATGAATTCTATTTGGAATATGAAAATTTCATTTCACTCAGTTCAACAATCTTTAATGACTTATGTTTAAGCAATGCCTCAGAATTGAGAAGAAAGTCCAGGACATAAGATAGAAAATGTTATTAGTCAATTGAGAATTACATGTTGCATATGCCTATCTCAACAGAACAAAACATTCCTAAAAGAAGAAAGACTACTTACCACTGTCTCTCTTGATTTTCCACTTCTGTCAAGTTATGTATAGAAAATTTAGAGCTTATTTAGTTATGAAAAATTCAATAGATTAAAGAACTAAATAATATTCCTGAGGATAATTTACCTCCACTGTTATGTGATTACTTTTATTATCACAGAGAATACGACACCATATGATTATAGAATCAATTTTTTTGGTCAGTTACATGGTAGATGAGATATGAACTCACATATTGTTTATTTTGAGTTACATATTGTGGGTAGAGAATTAAGGAATGCTATCAAAAGTTATGAGGAAGAGGCTGGAGAACTGGCTCAGTGGTTAAGAGCACTGTCTGTTCATGTAGAGGACCTGGTTCAGTTCCCAGCACCCACATGGTGATTAACAACTGTCCATAACTCCAGTTCCAGGGGATCTTATGACTTCTTCTGACCTCCATGGGTATTTCATGACATGGGTGCACTTACATACATGTAGGTAATGCACTCATAAACATAAAATAAAAATAACAATTAACTTTTATTTAAAAATAAAATTATAAAGAAGATTTTTGTGTTGTGTTTTGTGTCAGCTGAAAGTGCTATCAGAGGTTGCACACAACATGGACCATTTGATCATGTACTAAAGCCTGGTGTTAGTGGTTCTTTTGAGTGCAAACAGGTGTGTAGATATACCTTGTACGTATAGCGTGGTGTCTTTCATAAATTTTAACAGTTCTCTCAGGCCATTGCTCGGCCTTGAGTTATAAACAGGAGTTTTCCCAAAGAAGAAGCTTGAAAATTCTGGACTCTTGCTGCTGCTGCTGTTGATTAAGAAACAAATGGCTTTGTTTATAGCTACTTATCTCTAAAGTTTGGGTTGCATGTACCTGTGAAGTGAGAACTTTTGCAAAGAATGTGAACAACTAGAAAACAAGAACTATATCTGGCTAAGAAGAAAGGTCAAAACTAAGAAGACCAAGGTAGTATTTTTTTTTCTGAGTTAGTTGAGAAACTAACACATTTTGTTTCAGATGGATCAGAGTCCATAGATTTGGACAGACTGATGTAAAATTTGGGAAAAAAAAACAAAAACAAAACAAAAACTTGGGTAGGACTATGAGCTTTGCTAAACCAGGAAAAGAAATGCTTTCCTCCATGTTACTCAAGACATTACAAACACAGAAAAAAGAAATAGGAGGCTAATTAAAAACTGGTACCCAGTAATTTTATCCAGTAAATTTCTCTAAATTTATGTAGTATGTATCAAATGTAACAGACCAAAGGACTAATTAAAAGAAAAAATAAACTCATTGGGGTTGACAAAAGGAAGACCTGAGCTGAACTATACTCTGCTATCTGTGTGAACTTGCAATTATTTTTCTCTGAATTCATGAATACCCTTACCTTCTTATCACACATTTGTATCAGAAGATGATAGAGTACAAACCTTACTTGAAGGTAAGTTACTTGAATTGAATATACTTGTTGCATTTTCAGGAAGTAGTAATGGATATATCTTTCTATGTTGAGCAGTCACAAAATGTCAATTCATTAAAATTAGCTCCTGCCATTCAGGGTGGTGCACACACTTAACCCAGCCCTCAGGAAACAGAGAAAGATAGATCTCTGTGAGATCAAGCCCAGTATGGTCTACATAGTGAGTTCTAGACCAGCTGGGGCTACAAGGAGACTCTGTATCATAAAAAGGAAAAAAAATAAAAATTCACACTTAAAACTATTTGAAAGGCATTTAGCTCACCACTAGGATGGGAGTGGTTCTCATTTTTTGATTGCATCTTCTGAGATTAAAAATAATTGATAAATTAATTATGAAAGAATGAGATATTTAGGCTTCTTGGAATTTAAAAATAGATTTGTAAGTGTATTAAGTAAAATAGAAGCATGGACATTATGCAATAAATAGAGCTAGGCACAGAAGTATAAATTCTTGAGACTTTATGACCCACAGGAATGCAATGCTCACCCTCCCAAGCTTTCTGCTAAGGACAGTTCTGCTTGCAATTCTTCTACAAAACATAGAAGAGAGACACTTTCCAAACATCATCTTTAATCTGAGCCCCAAGTGACACATCTGCCTTTACACCTAAGGCTCATGGAATGTAGCAGAGCAGGGGCCAGAGAGAATATTAATGCATCATTTAACCCTCACCAGTGAAGCTTCCTCATGCAACAGAAGTGTTTAATGCAGAGAGCTAAAATGGCCAAAATGTGAGAATAAGAGACTGCAGAGTGGGTAGCCTCATATATTAAACCTCTGCCACCCAGGACTCTGATCATTGCAGAAGAGGGGGCAGAAAAACCCTGAGAGCCTGGGGTGGTGGATGATACAAACAGCCTGCTGGGAAGTTGCTCATTTGAACTTACAGCAACAGTGGCAGCATGTACAAGGCCAATGCAAGCTCAAACCAGACAAAAAGGCAGCATAGAACTGAAGAAATGGGTAAGACTCCCAAGCATAGCTGAGGAATTATTGACACAGCTGATCACTGCTGGGTGAGGGAAGATTGGCCTTCTTTAAGGGAGTGAAACTAAATAGGTTGACTAGGCTCCAGTGGATGAACTCACACTGAGAGACATTTGGAGACACAAACTTGACTCCATAGGTCTTAACATATATGACAGAATGCGTGAAGTCTGGTGGGGGGGTGGCTAGAAGGGAAGGTGCAGATAAGAGAGTACTCTTTCAAATCTTCTATATTTCTTTTCTTCTTTATTTTTTCTATATTTTCAGAAATGATCACTATTTTTATGTGTATGAGTGTATTGCCTGCATGTTTATAAATGCATCCATGTTGTGCAATGCCCATGGTGGTCAGAAGAGGGTATTGGATTCCCCTGGAACTGGAGTTACAGATGGTTGTTAGCCACCATGTGGGTGCTGGAACTGGAACCTGGGTCCTGCAATAGTAGCCAGTGCTCTTAAGCACTGAGTTATCTCTCTAGCCCCTCTATTGTCACCTTTTATCACATTTTAAATTTTATTATGTTTACCTTCAACTTAAATATTTCTTTGGTTATTTGAAATTTGCTTCCATCTTTTCTTATTTCCTCTAATAGAATACTGAAATATTCCTTGGGTTGTTTATTTCAAGTTCACTGTGTTTCCTGAACCTTGTTTTCATAAATTCTCAGAGAGTTCCCCAATATTTACAAGCAGTCAATTTCTGGTACCTTTTAAAAATTTTATTTATTACTTTTATTTTATGTGTGTGCATGTATTGCCAGCCTGTAGGTAAGTGTACCCACGCCGTGCAATGCCCGCGGAGGACAGAAGAGGATGCTGGATCCCCTGGGACTGCAGTTACGGACAGTTGTTAGCTGCCTTGTGGGTGCTGGGATATGAACCCGGGGCCTCTGTAAGAACAACCAGTGTTCTTAACCGTTGAGCCATCTCTGCAGCCCCTCTGGTATCTTTTGAATATGAGGCAAGATCAGAATTTCCTGAGAACTCTCCCTGATTGTTGATAGCTGACCCTACCTGGCCATTGAAAGAGGAGGCATTCAATCCTGTCTTTCTAATTTGGCTTTGTTTGTACTGTTGCCTCAGAATTCCAAGCATGTGCTTATTTTCTCCATGTCTATAGTCAATTACAGTATTTCAGCATATTACAGTCCCCACATTCATACCTGTTAAGAATCTGTTGCTTCTATCAGTCCTAGAAGGCAATCCAAGCCCAGATTTGCCCCCAATATGCTTTGTGTGGTGTTGAGAAAACAAAAAACGAAAACTTAAAGGGAGCAGTCTGTTCCTACAAACTCGCTTGAGGGCCTGGGAATCTCAGACACTTCATTCACAGTTGCAGTCCTGTATTCAGACATTTCAAGGTGTTGCCTACACATGGTCATTTTTGCATGGACCAGTAACAGACCCCTTTGTCACAAATGAGGCCATCAGAACCACTAAGCTGCCGTATGTCTTCACCCAGACTAGCAAAAGGTTGGACTAGGCTCAGACACTACAGTTCTATGTGTGGTAGTATTCTGGAATACTAGCTCAGCTTTTTCTCCATGTAAACAAGCTTACTAGTCTTTGGATTGTTCTTGTAACCTAAGCATATAGCTCTAATCCCACAGGTGTGTGTACCTGTATACTGTGAAAATATTAAGTACCTCAGCAGGGAATATTCATGAAAGTGGTAGATTATCGTGTTTCTGTTGCAAAAAATGGGTGGGATTAGAGTGATAACATCTGTTTGTGGTTGTGTTTGCTGTTCTAGTTCAATAGTGGTCAGAAGGGGTATAATCGTCTGAAAAGATGAGTTCCTCTTTTCCCATGTGATGCTGGGTGTATAGTTTCAGTAAAGAAGACAATGTCCCTTGGGAGCACAGTTATGGTAGAAATCTGAAGGACCAAGATCTCAGAACAGATTAGGGCCCACACTTAGATTTAATGGATGCTAACAGTCAAGCTGTCTTATTTAGACATTACTGTAATGAGGCATCACACTACTCCATCTGTAGTATATGATGATTTCAGACAACCACTAGCAATACAAGCTGAAAGAGTTCAGTGGACTAGGGATGTGTGTGTTCCTTTGACACCAGAGATGTCCCAGAAGCCTGGTTACAGCCATTTTTGGAGATGGAAGAAATTAGGATCTATCCAATGTTAGGTTATATCAGCTTGACTTTATCTTCCAGGACAAAGAAAAATACTGCTAATCTGCACTATCCCCAGTGAAAGAGGAAATGCATCATGCCATGTTGTCTGAGGTTGGAGAATTCTTTTTGAAGGCAGGCTCTTTGCTACCTGGAATGGTTCTTGGCTGGGTCATACGTGAATCTCACAGGTACAAAGGCCTGAACTATCTTAGTGGTACACTGTGGTTCACACCATAACCAGTTGTGATTCAGGCTGACACATGACCCTGTCCATTGTGATGTAGATTCTGTCTGGTACTTTAACTGTTCCTTAGAACACTGACTTGGAGATATCTTTATTGGCTGAAGTTGGGAGATGGATGGTGGAGACATTTTATTGGCCAACAAAATTGGTTCTAAACTGAGTTCTATTTGGGTCTTACAGCTGTGAGGAACTACCCAGTGCAAAGAATCAGACAGGTCTTCTTCCATGACCACTCCATGGCCAGAATTGATGTGGCTCAAACTCAGGACTGTCATGAAGATTCACAGATCTACATGATGTTGGAATCAATTTACAGGACCTATGAAATTTGGCTCATTTTGGGGGCTATCAGTTTCTACTGATATTTGAGGTCTCTACTAACCTCCACCAAGGTCTTGCTTTGAGCCCTGAGAAAAAGCTCTCAGCTCTTTCTTCTGTCCTACTAAACCAGGTCGTAGCCATATGCTCTCGCCTGTGATGACTGGAGTGGAGGATTAGAGGGGCAGGCAGTCTCTTTGCTGCTTGGTCTACCAAAGTTCCAAATACTTAGTCTGAAAATGCTGAAGTAGAAATAGAATTTATGGGGCCTTTATTAAATAGTGGGCTTTACAACGATGAGTTTGATATATTTAAAATTTAAAATTGGCCTTAATTTTTTCTCTTCAAAAATAGAAGTTGCCTTTTTCATGGATAGGCTATTTGGAGTTAGGGGAAGGCCTTCCATGCTAACGTCTTCAGATATTAGTTTCCTGAAAGCAGGCACTATGTCCCCATCTGGTTTTCTCAGCTCTGTTGCTGGTAGTTTGGTGAGCAAAAAGAGCTGCACATCTTGATGTGCCGATGGGGGGTTGTCCCTGAGGGACTTAACTCAGCCACCATCTTGCTCTGCCTCCTTGAAAAGACCTATTAAAATCATTTTCATGTATCAGCAGAAACATAGTCTTAGATTTAAGTTTATCACATAATTAAGTATTAATTAAATATATGATGTGGAAAGCCTAAAAGATATGAAGACTGTATAAAATAAGAACTTTGCTCAGCAAAACTTGTCAAAACTTATCAATAATGTCTCTTAAAACTACATACAAAAAGAATTAAAAATACATTTCTAGTGTCTAGGCTTTATTATTATTAAGTAAATGTTCATTCTCTTAATTTTTTTAGTTTTTGACAATTTCATACATAAGTACACTGTGTTTACATAATTTCTACCCCTTCTCCTTCCTCTCCAACTTCTGTCATGCCCCTCCAATTCCCTCTTGAATTCATGACTTCACCCATAATTATCAGTTACACACACGCACACACACACACTCACACACACTACATGTTGAGTGTTGAGTACATTTAATAGTCTCATAAGTGCATATGTTAAGTGCTGACCACTTGGAATTAATCTATCAGGGTGAATCTCTTTCCCTCAGCAGTCATTGATTATTGTAGTTCCTGATCGATTGCTGGGGACTTGTGAAACCTTCATCATCATTGGCATGCCCACTGGTGTTGTCACGTCTAGAAGATATCTTGCAGCGGATATCCCGGACCCAGTCCTCTGATTCCTAGAACCTTTCCTCCTCTCTTCCAGAGTGTTTCCTGAGCCTCAGGTTCTGGGGTTGTATTGTGTAGGTACCACCTGAGGCTGGGCAGCAATAGTCAGTAGTCTCTGCATTTTGACCAATTGTGGATCTATGCAATGTTCATTCTTTTAATTAATTAATTTTTTTTAAACAAAATGATCTTTTTCAACTTGGGAAAACACACGGAATCATAGGTTTAACTGACTTTTGTAGGTGAATATCTCTTCTAGTTGTTTTGAGTGTAAACTTACTTCAAGTGAAAGAGGAAAATGGCTTGAACATAGCTCACTGTGTTTTCACATTCCAGTGATTAATTGGTTAGCGAATGAGTAGGAAGTTTTGCTGTCGTTACATAAATAACATTTCTGAATGCTAGCCTAGAACCTACTGCAGGCTCACTCAAATAACTGTGCAAACATGGGTGTGCCATGGGGAAGGGACTAATTATTCTTTTTGCTGGGTAGTGAGATTTGAAGCATTCAAAATCTGTTTTATTTACCTTTGGTCGTCATGTAGCTCACATTTAGAATATACGTCATACTCAATAAACATGTATGTGTAAAACCATTTTCTTTTTAAGCATTAGAAAAAGTTGCAAATATTGAAAACTATACAAAGAAATATTTAAGTAGCTAGTAATTTTATGAATCAATATTAAATTCTTTCATTTTGATGTTTCCTTCTTTTCTGTGTATGCATGCAGGTGGTGTGTGTATGTATATCTGTGTGTTGGTACATGTATGTACCGTTGCACATGCATGTATGTGCCATACCTGTGGGAGTCTGAAATAAAATGTGGGAGCAATCTGCTCTACATATTATAATGATAGAATCTTTGACTGAACTTGGAGAAAAATATTTCAACTTTTTTGACAAGCCAACTTGTTCTGGGAATTCCCTGTCTCCAACTTGCATGTGCTGGAATTACAGGTGACCCAATGTGACTACACCTGTCACATACATGGATGTGAAGATCCAAACTCAGATTCTCACACTTGTATAACAAGCCCTTTTCCCACTGAGTCATCTCCTCAGCAATATCTATTTTTCATAATTCATAAATATCTATTCATCTTTATACAACTATATATATTTACATAATTTGAATGAAAATAAATTCTGTTTAGAGACTGCTTATTTTTGCCTCATACTTATAGATGCTAATTTATGATATCATTAAAATATTTTATTACTAATGGGTTCAAGAGATGAGGACCCAAGTTCAGTTCCCAGCTCATAACCATTGTAACTCCATCTCCACTGGAGCCAGTGCTTTTCTCCTCCTTCAATGGGTACCCCACACAGGTGGCATATAGTCCCTCCAACATTCATAACATAAAATTAAAAAGAAATCTTAAGGGGCTGAAGAGATGGCTCAGCAGTTAAGAGTACTGCCTGCTCTTGCAGAGGATTGGGGTTTGGTTCTCAGCACCCACATGGCAGCTAACAATTGTCCATAACTCCTGCTCCAG
Source organism: Nannospalax galili (assembly GCF_000622305.1). NCBI lineage: Eukaryota > Metazoa > Chordata > Mammalia > Rodentia > Spalacidae > Nannospalax > Nannospalax galili. The sequence goes on from NW_008335436.1 coordinate 6,882,401, forward strand.
TGAATCTGATGGCCTCTTCTGACTTCAGTGGTGATTGCAATCAATGCACCCACTTACCCAAAATAAAAAAATAAATAAAAATATTTTTTAAATTCTTAAAAACTATATAAAAGGTTTATATTTAAAATTAATATGCAACATACATTTTACTTTATTCATTTATATTTTGGACATTTAACACTATAAATTAAAATTTTACTCTGTTATTTGACAGAACCATGACTCTAAAGCTTATGAGCATACAACTTTATGAACTCAGCAGAAGCTTCCAATGTTCTACCACATGACTTTTTTAAGGTTTAAAAATCATACTACTAATAAATTTTTTGAACATTAGGTATGGGACTAGGTACAGGAGAATCACACATGGTGTTTAAGGTACAATATGTAAAGAGATATTCATTCTCTACTGCAAATTCTGGTCCTAAATTTGCATGAGGCCAGTAATGATCCGTTCCTTAAATTATGCATCAAGCTTCTTGTTTGCTTTATGTCTGTTCTGAACCTGAAAATGATCATTCTAATTTTTTTACAGTAACTTAAAAACATTTCTGAGTATGGTACTAAGATATTTTGCTTTTTAACTCGAGTCTCTAAATGCTCATAAAAAATCTTCATAAAATCAGTTTCCATTGAAGTGACTTCCCAGAATCATGATATATAGTCTAGGCTTTAGGATCTTCACGTACCACTAGAAAGATGTCTTAAGTAGAATAGTCAGTGCAGATGATCTTTATTTCTGAATCTGTTATTTATTTACAAGTGTTACTAAAAACCAGCATGAAATGTACTGTGTTCATGTCATTCCTTCACCCTCAGTTTTTCCAGCCAGGCATCTCTAATATTATCTTGAAGTCCATAACTCTTAGGTTTTTGGTAGCTTTCTTGCTGTTTGCTTTCCTTTCCTGATTCCTTTGTTTTTCATTGTGTAGGATGACTTTTATTAATGAACATGATATAAAATAATGACTTTGAATTAGCCCCAGCAGAACCATTCTCTTGGATTCGATGACTAAGCATTGCCTTGGGAATTTGTTTGGTACTCCATCCAGAAAGATAATAAATGAGTGTGGCTTGACAATTAACATCTCAAAGTTCTGCAAGCAGTGCACCCACCCATTGGAAAGAGTAGAGGTAGGCAAGACCATGTGACCTTGGATAAATGAGATCCTAGGGATGAAAAGGCAAGATGGTCTACTGAGATAAGGATGGAGCAGAACTTAAACTTTGTACTTGCCCAATGAACCTGGTGAAACCATTTTTGAATAAATTATGGCTGTGGCCTGAGCACCAGACACAGTGAAAAACTGAGTTCCAGAATCAGTTCCATCTGCACAGAGTGAAGACAGAAACTGCTTCATCTGCACAGGTTGAAAGGACAAGAGAGATCCATCACACAGTTCTGGGAGACAGGCAGTTCTAATGGATAGCTGGGGAAACTAGTGTCCTCTGAGTTCAGGTCCGCTCAAAAATTTCTTTTAGAGTCAGGCTTTTATTTGGTTCATGATAGTTATAATGTTGGTGTGATTAATAAAGCCCATATTATTATTGACTAGCAAGGATGTACAAGGTTTCAGAATATTAAGATGGTTTATTGGAAAGAATGTTTTATGTTAAATAGCATGAAAAATACAGAGAAATAAGGTGGCTGAGGTTTAAAACAAAAATAAATTATAGAATATGCTAACTTGAGAAGGGAAGTTCAGTTGGGGTGCATTGTATTTGAAGAGTCTGAAGGGTAATTTGGCAGGAAGTAAAATAAGCAGTCAATGAATATAGTTAGGAGAAATATAGTTAAAGAACTTCCCAGTATAGACGAGGCAGCGGTTATTCGAGTTCCAATATAAATGACATACCTGTGAAAGATTAAGACCAATAAGAAAAATAAGGAGAGAGCTTTGGGGACCTGTGTTTATAAGGCTCAGTGGAAGTTATGAGCTGAGAAGTACCTGATGACGAGTAGTGACTGTTAAGGACAGAGAAAGGCACTGAATTTCTGACCTTTGAGATGTCTAATTTAGGGAAGGGATAGCAGGAAAAATTAGACACAGCAAGTTAATGGCAGTGTAGAGAGTGGAGCATGGAGCATTGAAGCGTTTGACACGTTTGAGAGATTTGATGGCATGGAGATTTAACTGAAATGTACAGTATGCATTACTTTTTCATTAACTGCTAAAAATGACCAAATATATAGATCTGTATGCCTAGTGGAAGGATTTGACCATGGATACATAAAAGGATAGATTAGTGCAATGAAAGGCTATTTTCGGATTGAGGACTTGGACTATTTAGTGCCCTAATCAGCAACTAGATGACTTTCCTGTAGTGCTTAAAGTAAAAAAGCAAAATCATGAAGAAGGGAACTGAGCAGGCAGTGGAACTGTGGGCAAAATAATGCTGGAAAAATGAGAATGATGGGAAGAATGTGAGTTCCATACCCTGGAATTGAAGCTGTTCCAAATGATAATCAGGTCAAAAGGGCAGCTGTGCACGTGATTAACAGATGTTTAAGTTTCTAGAATGGTAAAGTGAAGGTGCTGGAACTGACATTAAGGCAAGGCAGCACAGGGAGGGGAGCATAAATGCTATGAGGGTGATAAGGGGGCAAAACACATTCTTTTGGTGATAGAGTTTGACCCTTGGTAGCTGAACACAAATGGGTGAACTATAGTAGTAGACCTGAATCATAAAACCATAAAGGTTTAAAAGTACACAGTTGTGATAGATTGGTTTGAATGACATCATTTTACATAGTAGAGGAAATATAGGTTATCTGAGGTCAAATTGTATAAGAGTAATAAGTTAAATTTACACAAACAACTTGGTACTTGGCTTCAAGGCATATAAATGGATCATATTTTATTGATATTGAAGGATGCTTTCTATCACGTGGAGGTTATCTATGGAATTTGTCCTTTCAACAATGTTGAGTTTTCAACTCTTTGTTCTCTAGTACTCAATATTGGGATTGGTAATGGTTTACTAGTTGATAATAAAACTATTAAGAGAAAAAAATACAGTGAAGTTTAGCAAATATATTTTGAACAAATTATATTACTTTTAGGAATTCATGTTTTAATTACAACTTAAAGGGAATAAAGATGTGTCCTATACCTTCTGTCATTACAGCATCTCCACAGGAAGAATTGATGAGGTTTCATGATCTTCCCCTTTCAGTTCCCCACACTGTGAGATAAGTAAACCTTGTTATAAAGCAAAACTTGTTTTTTAATGTTCTCTTTTTGTTTTTGATGTAAACACTTGTTTATGCCCATGAAAAAAGTGTTCTTTTTCCCTTTGGTTAGTATTGAATCATTGCCAAATCTTACTGCTCTTTTCCCAATGAAATATTAATATACTTATTATTAGTTTACTCTTCTATATAGAATCACATAAGAGAATTGGAGAATTACAGTGCTAGTTAGATATGGTGTCACAAGCCTGTAATATTAGCTTTCAGGAGGTTGAAGCAGAAGGACATAAATTCAATACCAAGGAAACCAAGTGAGTAATTCCCATAACTGATAGGAGTAAGTGCCTTAACCCACTGAGTTCTCTCACCAGCTCAATATATAAATTCTTAATTAAGAACAACAGAGGATAAAAGGAGTTAGTCCAGTGGGAAGCACCTGACAAAAAGATTCCTAATCAATGAAAATATTCTTAGAAATGAAGGAGATTTTATTTATCTATTTATTTTTTTTTTTTGTCTTTTTGAGACAGGGTCTCCCTGTACCCCCAGCTGTCCTGGAACAACTATATAGACCAGGCTGGCCTTGAACTCACAAAGATCCGCCTGCCTCTGCCTCCCGAGTGCTGGGATTAAAGGCATGCGCCACCATGCCCAGCAAGGAATTGACAAAAGGAACTTCTCTAAAAATAAAATGCTCTAAAAGGAAATTTTTAATCACAGATAAGAATGATACTGGCAAGCAAAAGTATCATTATTATATTTTCCTTTGCTCGAGTACTTTAAGTTATGCTTGATAGTTTAAGCCAAGCATTATAACACTATAAAATGCAATTCAAAAATAAATTTTGAGAAAATATTTGTAGCAATTTTACTATAAATGAGGGTGGGAAAATGAGATAAATAAGTCAAGTTTTCCACAGTTCTCTTGAAATAATAAGATAATCCATTTTTCCTGCACTAATGAATATAAATCTATAACATAACACCCAGAACAGCCAAGTACTGACGATGCAAACTAACACAGTGAAAAATGTCATAAATAAACCAAAATGGAATTCTAAGAAAAATCCAAGTAACTCAAAGAAAATAAAATACAAATAAAAATAAAATTAAAAAATAAATTTAAAACAGGAAAACAGTTACTTTATACATGTCACATTGATGTAAATATAATAATCCAAGGATATTGGTAGAGTGGATTAAAATCTTTGACTCACCTACATGTGGTCTATAAAACCTCGTGTTATAGTCATATTGGCAACTTGCAGGTAAAAAAGGATAGGAAAAGATAGGTTATGAAAATTTTACTTTAACAAAAACAAGAGTAGCTTTATGGATTGCCAGTGAGAAAGTCTTCAGTAAAATGAAATTTGATAGACAAGGAAGACATTATATAATAATTTAAGATGTCAGCCTACCAAGAAGTCTCAATGTTTCTAAATGTTATAGTGTGAAAAAATATCTTTATGTACTAACCATTAACTCAGAGACTTGTGAACTGAAAATTTGTATTTCTCCCTAATAGCTAGAAAACAATTCTTCTTGCAATATTGGGTATCAAGAGTGTCCCCTCTAACTCAATTGCATTCTAACACTTTGCAGCTAGGCAAAATTTGAGATTGGCCCACTCCTACTTTACATGCCACTCATAAACCCTGTTATTTTAACTGTGTTTCTGACACCTTGGCTGTAAATCAGAATTTCTATAACTCTCTACTTTGGTTCATTTCATTGTCCCAAGAAGTTTACAGAGGTTAAGGAAAAGTGCTTGCTAGCTTAAAAAGAGATAAGATGAAAGATATGGACTCCCAGAGTGATGGTTGGGGGAGGGGTGTAGTGACTTGATTTCATGTCCTTTAAGGGTGTGACACACTCTACCTCCTCACGGTCAGCTATCTGTTCTTTGTGTTTTTATGGAGACTTAATTGCATAAGTATAATTCATATGAGAACAAAATGTAATGCTAATAGAATTTGAGAGGAAACAGTCATAGTGGTGCAAGATTGCAATCCCAGCATTTAGCTGGGCTCTAAGGAGCACTGGTTATAATGCTGCTTGGGCTGCACAAATTCCAGGACAGCCTGGAATACATAGAAAGATCTTTTCTCAAAATTAAAAGGAAGAAGGAAGGGAGGGAGGGAAAGAGGGAAAGAAAAGAGAGCGAGAAATAATATATATTCATTTAGTCTCTTTGTGCCCCTTTCATCCTTCCATGTATTGGAACATGGCCTCTGACATAAGGACAGTGTTTTGCTCTGCAGCAGACACAATTAGCTTTTTTTTGAAAAAACAAAAAACAAAAAAAAACCATAGTTAACTGGGGCTGGAGAGATAGCTCAGCAGTTAAGAGCACTGACTGCTCTTGCAGAGGACCCAGGTTCGATTCCCAGCACCCACATAGTGGCTACGAACCATCCTTGACACCAGCTCCGGGGGAATAGAAAGCCCTCTTCCGAACTCTGCACATTACACGACACGGGTGCACTTACACACATGCAGGCAATACATGCATACACATAAAATTTTTTAAAAAGTAGTTAACTAAAGAGAGGGAAAGACTATAGTTTCTATGTCCTGTCTAATAAGGGAATCATAAGCTGGGACTGTGGCTAAAAAAATCTCTGTGTATTTATACACACACACACATCATAGTAAAACAAACATTCCTAATACAGTAACACTTCAAAATAAGTAGACTAAAATTGGTAAAATTTGAAAAGAGAAATGGATAAATCAAAGAGAGTTTGAATTTTCATATTCTTCCCTAGAAACTAATAAGAGCAAGGATATAGTCAATACATCATGGTTCAATCCAAAGGATATAATAATATGTACAGGAGTCTGCAGCTCCTACAAAAAATGTGCATTCTTTAAATTTCACATTAAATATCCACCAATACAGGATATATTTGAAGCAACAAACCAGTATCAAGAAATGTAAATGAATTGAAGTCTGCATGGTTATATTCTTGGATCACAGTGAAGTAAAAATAAATATCGATAACAGAAAGATAACAGGAAAATGCATGGAAATTCAAAGAAAAAAATATTGAAATTATCCACAGTTATAGGATGAAGAAAAAAATCTAAATTATCCACAGTTACAGGAGGAAGAAAAATGTCTAAATTATCCACAGTTATAGGAGGAAGAAAAAAAATCTAAATTATCCACAGTTATAGGAGGAAGCGTCAAGGAAAGCAAATGTAAGGTGAAATGGGAGAAAACAAAAGTAAAAGGGCAGGGTGGGGAGGGCAACTACAGCGGAGTGTTCCACAAACAAGACATCTCTACTCAGCCACAGAAGTTCTCACATCTGGAACTTAAAGCCAACAATCAATATAGACTCAGAGAAGGAGAGACTCAGAAAAAAGCCAAATCAGGTTAGATTGAAAAGAAAAAAAATTAATACAGAAAAATCAATGAAAAAACAATCCTTAAAAAATTCATCATGGTAAAACAGGAATGGCAAAGACCCGGAGGAATAATGCAGCCAGCACTGCATGACTGCTGGGATGTTACAGGCATTCAAGAATGAGAATGCACTTGGCACTTTTGTGTGTGTTTCATTTCTTTATTGACTTGAGAATTTCATACAGTGTATTTTGATCACATTCAGACCCTCTTCTCCTCTGCCTCCTGCGCTCCTGCTACTCCCTCCATTTCATGTCCTCTATTATTATCTGTATTTTTCTTCTTTTCAGTTTTTTGTTTATCTTTTTTAGTCAGGGTCTCCCCATAGCCCCATCTGGCCTGCAACTTGCTCTGTAGACCAGATTGGCCTCGGTCTCACAGAGATTCACCTGCCTCTGCCTTCTGAGTGCGAGGATTAAAGATGTAAATCACCACATCCGACTTGACTTGTATTTTTCTTTTCTTTTTTTCAAAATTATTTATTTATTAACCACATTATTAGAAGAAGCATTTCATTATAACATTAACATATTCAATAACAGTTTCTAGAGCAAAGATGCATCTCTTTCAAAATTGGCTGTAAATTTTTAGATTCACAGTTGAATTAATAGTTATACAGTATTGTACTCAGTATAAACCCTTTAAAAAAGATCTCCATTTCATTTTAAAATATACTGTTTCATACAGAAAAATTCATTTTTAATGCTGCTAACACTTAGATGTTTGCACATGTGTCTCTAATCTCTATGTATCTGTTTATTACTAGTCACACTCCGTTACTTGGCACATGAGTATGAATATAAAATCATCCAGTAGATTTCATTGGTAATGTGTTTCACTTGTGCTAATGAACATGAAGCAAATTTTTATGCCTCTTCCTCAAACATAGCTTTTTAAAAAAATTGTTGATTTTTTTTGGGTATGTATTTCATACAGAACATCCCAAACAATCTTATTAAGCTATGGCACCTTCCCATAGCCCTCCCCCACTGAAGCCCATATACTTTCTCATCCCTGTTACTATCAACTGTGTTGTTGGCACCCCAGCCGTTCTCCAGTGCTTGCCCATCTGCGAATCTAGACTTGTATTTTTATTTTCTAAAATACAAATTGATTAATTAGTTAGGCACAGATGTGGAGGTGGGAAGGAAGTCCCAGCCCTAGCTATTAGCAACTTTGCTCTCCTCACCAGTGTGATGCCAGGTAGTTTGACCAATCTTCAGGGCATGGACCCACTCCCAGGAGCGTGTGTGAGGCACAGAATGGATCCCTACATCTTTGAAAAACAGAAATGTTTAAAAAACTCATTGCTTTTAAAAATGGTATTTATATTGATCCTTTCAAAATTTCATACAAGGTATTTTGATCATATATAGTCCCCTCTCTTGGTATTCCACCCCTACCTGCCTACTCCCTTATCTCATGCCATCTATTCTATTTTTTAAGGTCCATTGAGTATAATTTTATTCAACAAACATTCTTGGGTATGGGTCCATAACCTGGATCCTGGTCAACCTACCAGGGATCATATCCTTAAAGAAAACTGAATCTCCCAACAGTTATCAGTTGCCAATGATTCCTCAGCTAGGACTAGGGCTTCTTACCCAGCTCTCTGCTTCATGTGTTTTTTGTGTAGTTTAGGCTCGAGTAGGTCTTGCACATGCTACTCATGAGTCCTGTGTGTTCAAACATGCAATTACACTGCTGTGGCAGGAAAGCACTGTTTCCTTTTATTCATCTGCCATCTCTGGCTCTTACAATTTTTTCACCCTGTCTTCTGCAATAATTCCTGAGCCTTTAGGCATTAAAGGCTCATTTTATCACACATCTGTGTGTGATATAGATGCCCCATTTAAAACTGAGCATGCTGAAGTCTTTTATTCTCTGCCTGGTGACGAGTTGAGTAGCCGTTCTCTGTTTTAATAACTGTGTGCTTCAGAATAAAGCTTCTCTGGTGAGAGCTGAAAGATGTAATAATCTATGGATATAACAAGAATAAGTTATTAGAGGTCAGTTTAATATTTTAACCGTTTATCAGAATAGTAGTGGTAGTTTCTCCTTTATAGCCTGTGACCTGCGTAGTCACAGGTACTTGTTCCTGAAAAGAGTGCCGGGTATGGACCCCATCTTGTAAAGTGGGCCTTAAAGCCAATCAGAAAATGGTTAGTTACTTTTGTAATATTTGTGCACTGTTTAAAAATGGGTATATCTGGGCATATTTGGTCATAGTCGTCAATTATAGCTTGCAGTGTTCCTAGCTGGGAAAAGCTGATAACTACTTTTCTCTTCCTGTAGCATACATAGCACCTTATAACACTATGAAAGGTAGGGCACAGTGATGAAGCTTCAAGGTCAATACTCACTTGATTTCTCCATGTTTGTTCTATGACCAATATATGTAGTACCTTTGGCACTAGGATCTTACTTTTAAGTTATGTGGTACAACCAAGAACAATGTCAATAACTAGTAGTGTTTGAGGCTATATGGGACCTCCCTGGTTAGCCACTCCAAGAGAGAGAGCCCGTTCATGACACTGAACTTTATATTTGCTAGTCTCCGATGTCTGCAAGTGCCATTGTCCCTGCATTAGAAGGTATCTATTTAATGCCTCTATTTAAGCCTTTTTCTTTCTGTTTTGTTTTATTTAGAAACATGGTCTCCCTGTAGCCCCAGCTGACTTGGAACTCATTATGTAGACCAGCCTGACCTCAATCTCATGGAGATCTGCCTGCCTCTTCCTCTCAAGTGTTAAAACTAAAGGCATGAGCCATCATGGCTGGTACTAAGTATTCTCTCTCTCTCTCTCTCTCTCTCTCTCTCTCTCTCTCTCACTCTTGCTCTCGCTCTCTGTCTGTTAATAAGTATTCTCTCTCTCTCTCTCTCTAATATATATATATATATATATGTATATATATATGAAGCTTCCACAGTAGCAGTTTTTCTTGTATAATCTTTTCTAAAGACCTTTAGTATTAGATAGCCTTCCTTATCCTCTTCCCAGGCCTCTAATTGCACACACCATTTAACCCATCCTATTCCATTATACTCGTCTTCTTTATATCACCAAATTCCATCTCTCCTTCCAGGAAGACTCCACCCCTAATCCCATGGCTCCTAACCAATTTCCTTGGTTGCTTCTTCCATGATATAAAACAGTGAGTATCCTTTAGTATTAGATAGCCTTCCTTATCCTCTTCCCAGGCCTCTAATTGCACACACCATTTAACCCATCCTATTCCATTATACTCGTCTTCTTTATATCACCAAATTCCATCTCTCCTTCCAGGAAGACTCCACCCCTAATCCCATGGCTCCTAACCAATTTCCTTGGTTGCTTCTTCCATGATATAAAACAGTGAGTATGGTTAGGTATTACCATGTTCTTGTATAAAGCTTGGCAATTGTTGATAATGATGATAATTACACATTTCTTTTGAATATCAGTAGGAACTTCTTCAAACTTTTAAAACCAGTAGTAATGGCTAAGTCATTTAAAACCTGTGTAGACTGTACCTTTTAAGTCTGTTTCCATATACTAATTGCACTGTTGTCCAGAACCTACCAGTGTAGAAGGAACAAGCTCTTGAAGCAAGCCATTCAGTTCCTGTTATGGTTTAACTTCTGTTTAAGTCTCCACTGTTTTGGAATTGTGACCTAGAATTCTAAATGGCATAACTAACACAGCTAAAAGAAGGTGAAATATTTCATTACCTTGAAGATTGAGAAATGACTGTACTTGGGTCAAGTAACTTCATAAATAGTAATTACAACAGAAGCTGAGGAAATGTTACCCCAGGAGGCTAACCATACTGGAGAATTTGTTCACTGTTAGAAATGAGGATCATAATCATTCAGTCTACACTAGATGATGAGATTATTCTCATTCTATTAGGACTTTGATATATGGACCCTGAAAATGGAAAACTGTTCCCTAGATACATTCCAGAATTGGAGCAAGGTGCATAATTGTGCCTTCCCTTGTCTGATCTGAGTAAGTGAATTTCTCCAACAATCTATTATAACAACACATATAAGCTACAGACCCACTATATATCATCATTTTCTACATATGTACTTTCCTTAGACTTAACAAAACACTTAGCTATTGTAACTGAAAATAGAAACTAATTTCTTTGTGAACAGAGAAGAAAGGCATGCTAGTGAGAGCCTTCAATCCCATCACTTGGGAGGCGGAGTCAGGAGGATCAGGAGTTCGAAGCTTGCCTCAACTACATAGTAAGTTCCAGGCAAATTTGGACTACATGAGATCCTGTATTAAAAAGTCATTTGTGAATAAGAAAGTAATTTTATAATTTTAATAACATATAAATAAACATGAATGCAAAAATTGTTAGGCACAATTAAAGTAAAATAACGACTATAATAAAAAGTCCATGTGATTTAATAAATGATGCTATGTAAATAACATCAGCTTTAATATTTAAATTTACACAAAATAGTACTTAAATATATAATTTTTAGTTAGTAGCTGTGTCATAATTTATTTGCATCCTTTCATTTTTTTCCATTATCTTTAAAGGATTTAGCTTACTAAGATGATTGTACATTTTAAGAAGCATTTTGTTTTCAAATGTTTTGAAAGAAAATGGGCCATATTAATAAATTATTAGGCCTATTTTAAAATGGCACCAATAACTATCCTGCTAGCTTCTTTAAGCACTTCCTGGAACACTCTCTGAGACACATGGGCTGTCTCAGGCCATCAAGGTGCTCTTTAGTAAACGACATCAGCACGAGGCATCAATTTTTGTGCAAGCCGGGACCGATTGCTTTTCTTTTGTATTAAAGCCTAGAAAAAAGTTGAATAGACTAAGGAACTGACTGATTTTGTCTTAATAAACAGGGAATTTGGATACCATCCTTCTCTCACATATGTTTTGTATTTTTCACTAATTCTTTTGCTTGAACTAGTGGCCGTGTCTTTTGAAAGCATGATTTTCTACCACGTGAGGAAAAGCTGATCCATAATTGTCTGTGCTATCTACTGAGTTTTATGGTAGTGATTATCTCACAATTTGTCAACTGGACAAAGATCAACTTAGAACCTAGTCAGGAAAGTGTTATTGTTAAAGGGAGATGGTCTTAGGGTCAATCTTATTCAGGTATGACAGGAAAGTTCTGTTAAACTTTGATAGGCTGATCACCTGAAAATAGTGATCATTTTACAACAAAGCGATTGCAAGAATGGGGAATTTGTGTAGGATACAGCAACAAATTAGAGTCATGAAAGACATAGAAAAGTGTGGTAGGTGCAGCATGTACAACATTCTATATTATACTGTGACATTCTTTTGCCATTTTTCTGGATCTAAATCTTCTAAAGTCCTAGCAAAATCAATGTTAAGTGGTTCTGAGCAAAGTTTTCTTAATGACTTAGTTATCGCTTGAGAGAAATATCTTTATAGACAGTATACTGTACACAATCACAGGGGTTGATCCATCTACAGATGATACAGTCTATGGCAGAACCATGGTGACCTAAGTCGTAGTAGTGGAACCCCATCTGCAGTAGCACCAGAGCTCATCAAATACAGAGCTGCTTTTGGGGTTTCAGCCAAAGACTTGCCTAAGAAGCTGATGAAAATGCAGATTCTCAGACTACTGCCTTCAAGATTTTCATGATTTACATCCGGGAATAGTTTCAGAAGTCTGGTTTTGATACACATTCTAGGTTATTTTGATGTAGCTTTTTTAGTCTATTTCCAGAAAATATTAATAAGCTTCCTACTAATAGATTGGGAAGCTGCTTGTCTGGTAATGATGGTTCAGGTATCAGAAACCAGGTATTTGATACCACTTGTACACAGTTCAGCCAATTTTCTATAACTATAATCAAACTACTCTATTTAGAAAATCTGTGATGATAAAATATTTAATTAAAATTATGATTACATTATTTATGAGAGCCATATTCTTGTATATGTACCTAATAATTAGAACTAATAAATATAATAAATAAGTATAATTCATCTCTTTACATTTATAAACAAACAACAATCTTGCACCATTATATTATTGCTCTTCAAATTTGCAAATATTTATTATTTATTTTTATCTCAGTGCTAGGGATCAAATCTGGGACCCTGCACATACCGACTACTATGTTAATACCCTTATTCCTACAAATTTCCTTTTCCTAATAACTGGTTAATACTAAAACAAATTTTAAATTTGTTAATATTAAAACAATTTTTTTTGGCACAGTACATTCTAAGGTAGGAATCCTAGTGTTCCTGCTGAGTTAAGTTTAAGAAGGTGACATTGGAAATATGCTGATGTCATAACTTCCTCTTCTTTCACTCCATTACCTGATGTAATGAACTGAACTAAGAGATCTTCAGTCTTTCCTTGTATTTATTCGCTATTTATCATTTTTTGAATTTCAGACTACAGTGTCATCTATGCGTGCTGCTATATCTGAAATCCACACCCTAAGAAAGGTCCATAAAACCTTGGTTAATATGAAAGATAGTAGATATTTGAGAAAGAGGACTTTAGTTTATAACATGTAGAAAAAAAAAAAGATTATTAAGAGCAAGTAGGGGAAAAGAGACTGTTTTTAATATATAGTTGTCCAAGGAATCAGTTTCTATAGTAGTTAAACATGCAGACTCAGTTGGTCTTAGATAGTTCTTGGAATCTCCACTTAATAAGAACATGAGCAGGCAATCTTAGTAAAAAATGAAACATGATCAATGATAGGTTTTTTTGCTAAGGGCATATTTGTATAAAAGCCTCCATATCTGAATCAAGGAATAACTTATAAGCCTACCACCAACTATGGAGGAATTTAAGGAATTCTTCACAGTACAACTAATGATGCTGCACACTTAGATTAAGTCTAATTTAGAGTGTAATTTACATACAATGGAATGTACTGATTTTTAAAAAATTTTTACAAAAACTTTATTGAGAATTTCATACATGCATATAAGGTGTTTTGATCCAATCCATGCCCACTCACTCCCCTCCAACATTCCCCCCTCTGAAGAGGTAACCCTAAAATCTTTTAAGGATTAGATACAGGCTCCCAAATACTTTTGATATTTTTGGCTTTTGGAACAGAGTATGTTGCTAACAATCCCTAGGACCTTTTTTGACTTTTAGCCAAGAAACTGGCTACATTTCTTTGGGGTCTTTTTACCCTAACTGCCAAGCCAATTCCTACCTCCTATTCTTATCATGCCATCCTCTGAAGGGGTTACCTAAATTGCCAGTAGGGAATAGGGACACAGACCACGCTGGCTTCTCCCATGCTGAACAGGGACATAGGGTGAGACCCTTCAATGGGTCTATCTAAAAGACTCCCAAATTGCATAACTTTTTTTCTCTAAGGGGAGAAGAAAGTCCTTGAATCATGAATAGGAGATGTGAAGGAGAAGCAAAGGCAAGAGCAATTAGCATTACAAGTTCTAGACAGGGAACCAGAAAAAAGAACAGGGCAATTTTCAAATGTTCATATGAGAGTCCATTGCAGTTTCTTGACAAGGGGTTCCAAAAGCATCCTTCTATTGGACTCCTCCTCATTTTTCTTTTGTCTTCCAAAGCTGGACTAGTTGGCTGGGAAGACTGGCTGGAAAGAGTGGCTGGATATTCAGGTGAGGGTCCAGTGACCCTGCCTGGTGTTCCTTTAATGAATGAGCACAACTGTCAACAAGCACAATTGTGACTGTTTAGTGATCGGGCTCAGCCGAAGTCGTGATGATGGTAGTTATTTCATGCAGAAGTGACTGCTGTATACCATCATCTTACTAAAAGGACCTGGAATTTAAAAGAATTTGGTGATAGGAGGCACATATGAGGGAGAACATATATCGTTTGTTTTTCTGAGTCTGTGTTACTTCACTTAGTATAACAGTTTTTAGATCCATCCATTTACCTGCAAATTTCATGATTTCATCTTTCTTTACTGCTGAGTAAAATTCCATCATATAAATGAACCACATTTTCATTATCCACTCAACAATTGAGGGACACTTAGGTTGTTTCTATCTCTTAGCTATTGTGAAAAGAGCAGCAACAAACATGGTTGTACAAGTGTCTCTGCAGTAGGATGAGTCCTTTGGGTGTATTCCAAGGAGTGGTATAACCGGGTCATATGGTAGGTTTATTTTTAGTTTTTTAAGAGTTCTCCACACTGTTTTCCATAGAGGTTGCACGAGTTTGCAATCCCACCAGCAGTGAATGAGTTTTCCCCTTTCTCCACATCCATGCCAGCATTTGCTATCATTTGTTCTCTTGATCCTAGCCAGTCTGATTGGGGTATGGCAATACCTTAGGGTGGTTTTAATTTGCATTTCCCTAATTACTAATGATATTGAACACTTCTTGAGATGTTTCTTAGCCATCTTTATTTCTTCCATTAAGAACTCTCTGTTTAGATCTTTAGCCCATCTTTTAATTGGGTCATTTGGTTTCTTGATTCTTTGTTTTTTGAGTTCTTTATATATTCTGGATATTAAACTTCTGTCAGATGTGTCACTGGTGAAATTTTTTTCCCATTCTGTGGGTTTTCTCTTCACTTTTTGATTGTTTATTTTGCTGTACAGAAACTTTTAGTTTAATGAGGTCCCACTTATTGATTGCTGACCTTAATTCCTGAGCAACCTCTGTCTGATTTAGAAAATCCTTTCCTATACCTATATCTTGTAAGTTACTACCGATATTTTCCTCTAATAGTTTCAGGGTTTCCAGTTTCACATTGAGGTTTTTCATCCATTTCGAGTGGACTTTTGTGCAAGGTGAAAGGTAAGGATCTAGTTTCATTCGACTACAGGTGGAGATCCAGTTTTGTCAGCACCATTTGTTGAAGATGCTGTCTTTCCTCCATTGTGTGTTCTTGGCACCTTTGTCAAATATCAGGTGGCTGAAGTTGCCTGTACTCAGGTTTGGATCTTCAATAAAGTTCCATTGATGTATGTGTCTGTTTTTGCACCAGCACCATGTTGTTTTTATGACTATGGCTCTGTAGTATACTTTGAAATCTGGTATAATAATCCCCCCAGCATTGCTCTTTGTGCTCAGGATTGCTTTGGTTATCTGGGGTCTTTTGAGACTGAATGTATTGATTTTAAGTACTATCTAATTTTGGGTGAGTTTGTTTACATAACATTATACTTATGGAGGCATTGGAAGAAATGAATACTGGGAAATATTTTTAAATGATCTTCTATATAGCTGAAGCTGGCTTGGAACTTTCTATATAAACCAAATTGGCCTCAAATTTGTGGCTATACTCCTGTCTCTGCTTCCGGATGCAGGGATTACAGGTATATGCTATGATGCCTGGCATATAGCACATTTTCAAGATTGGAAAATAATTTTCTGTTTACTATAAAGTACCTTTTTAGTGAAAAGTTTCAGAGTGGCTTAGGCATCTGCTGACAATTTTACTTGTGTAAGTCTTTGATAGCAGGAATGCCTTTGTTCTTAATTGCTTAGCTATACTGTTGTCAGCAATATTGAAGGCTGGTCTTTACTTGCTTATATATGAAAAATGTGTAACTCCTAGGCTTAAAAATCGTTCAGAATTCAAGATGTTGGATGTGTGCTGTGGACTGATTAAGGAGCTGAAAAGTAGACAGTTGTATCAAGCATACCTAAATTCAGATCTTTACCCATTGATCTTATTCAAAGTCAGAAACAGTACTAACAATACTGATTTATCCTTTATTTCATTCATATTTTCTAAAAATAAAAATAACCATGAAATTTCTTTGACAAGGTTAGATATTATTTTTCTTCTTTTATTGCACAACACAGATGCACTTTAATACATGCACACTGTACACGCGCATATATAC
>NW_008335436.1:6898907-6941392 GCF_000622305.1 Nannospalax galili
TGTTGATTTTTGATTATCAATTATGTATACAGACATGTAGCTGATCTTTTGGAGAGTATGAGCTAGGAATAAGTTGTCCATGATAAAAAGAAGCATACTAAATTGAACATGATGGTGATGGTCATCCATGTCAAAATTAATGAGGAAACTTTAAAGACAAATTTACTTGGTAGGTTTAGGAGATGTGTGATAAAATTGAGGACAAGATGTTTTGGCTTTTCCTGGTTCAAATCAACAGGTGATAAAAAGCTCTAAAGTCAACAAAGTGATAATCACACACAGTCTTAAAACAATTTTAAGTTGCATAATAATTATGGAGGTTATGTCAAGAGTAATATAAGGAAGTATACATGAGTGTTTATCTATCTATATTGCCTCATGAATATTTAGTTGGGAATGTATTCAATGATGTTGTAGATACATTTTAAAAATATAGATCAAAATGTTTATTGTCTATAACAATCTACTTCAGGAAAAAATACTCAGACATTTGAAATCTGTCTTTTCACTGACATGAGTTAGAAATAGATACTACTATTATCACAGTTATAAACGATTAGAATATCTAAGTAAGCATAGGTTAAGTGACATGTCAGCAACATAAAGTCAAGAGTAATAAAGCACAATTTTAAATTGTAGCCCCAAAGCCAATGACCTGCTTTGTTTGACATACAGCAAACAGAGAATTTAGAGTACCACTTTAAGATCATGTGGTCGGTGATATCAAATTGAATCCTGTATTCCAAACTCATTCTGATATTTACTTATCTCAAATTTTGCAAATTTCTTAGAATTCTACAAAAAATTTTCTTTTGGCTATGAACCTCAGCAGTGATGAGATCAAGAAACTGGGTGTTTATGTACTGTGTGTCTTGCTGTCTGGTGTTGCCCATGATCAATTAGTTCCATGACATCTCCAGATACCAAAGTTATAAGATGACAAAGTGTCTTACAGACAGTGTTGCAGTATTTACATATAAGTTTTGCCATTCCCCCATAAACTTCAAATTACTTTGACACTACTTATAGGATGTAATACAGCATACTTGTTAATAAATATTTATTTTGTTGTATTGTTTAAGAAATATTAAGGAGAAAACGTCTGTACATGATCGTCATTTGAGGTAATTTAAATTTTATATATTATGGATTCATAGTTGAATCCATGGAGAGGATTGGTTTGCTGTGTGTATGTATAAAATGGATTTTAACGTCCTTAATGTGTATGTATGGTGTATAATTAAAATATTACACAAATATTTGTCATGCATTCTTAGGAGATATTACTATTATGTATAGCTTTCTAGACAATTCTATACATTTTCCAACATAGATGAATAAGTACATGATACACAGAATATCTCCTAAGCATAGTTTTATGTTCTGAGCCTCTTCCCTTGGGGATTCTGCTACATGGCCTCTTCTATACTGAACTTTATTATAAATGGCGTTTTCTGTTTGTTTTGCCTACCATGATTTAACCATGTACCCACATTTGAATTTGTAGATTCTTTGTCTTTCTTGCTAATAACCAAAGGGGAAGTGAAAATATCATCATTTTGTAGAGTATTTATAGGCAGAATATTTATGAGTGATTCAACAGGCCTACATGTGTTTAATTTTAATATATACCAAGACTGTCATTCTCCAAAATGACAGTACTTTATGACTCAGCTGGGCACAAGAGAAGAGAGTTCTCCTCACATGGTCACAGTTACCCAATTGTTGCACTACTTGTGATCTGTCAGTTTAAGTTTGTGTATCTTTTATGATTAGTCAATTTATTTTTTTTAATTTGAGCTAATATTTTGCACTATTGAATAGATAATTGATTGATATTGATTTGTAAGAGCTTATTTTCATTTCAAAAGGAAATTTTCTTCTTAAAATGTCTCATTATTTCTTCAATTAAATTTATTAATATTGGCTTCAGTTTTTTAATACCAATTTAAAATATTTTAAATAAAGATATAGTTATATTTTATGTTGATATATATGAAAATAAATTTTTGATAAAAAAGAATATGAAGAAGGCTGTTTCTTTCTACTGTATAGTTATCATTTGGTTAACATGCATTGTCCATCTTGGGGATTCATTATTATTTATTACATTTTATTGAACTTTTGAAAATTTCATACAATCTATTTTGAAAATATTTAGATCCTGTCAACAACTAAAACATGTTCAGTGTGGTGGCATATGCCTATATCTTAGCCTATGGGAGGCTGAGTAAGAAAGTTGCTGAGTTTTAGGCCAGCCTGGGCTATGTTGCAAGATCCAGGTCATCTTTAGTTAAATAGTTGAGACTTACTCTCTTAAAACTCTAAATACAATAAAATAAATAAGAAATTTAGATTAAAGTAAACATTACACCTGTTTTATAAAAATCTCACAGGCTTATTGAATATAACAAAATCTGGTAGTAATATTTGATAATTTTAGGCTCTACAATGCTCTTAGTTCTATAACAAATTTTATTTAATGATTTATTTACTTATTATTTATGCATTATAGGAAACAATTCTACAATGGGGACATATTCCCAACCCAACAAACTTATTAATTGCATACATTTTCACCATCTTTACTTCTTAATTCAAATGCTGGAACACCCTCTTTACATTTCTAATCCCACTGGTGGGAGAAATGAAACCTACTTTTTGGACAGAGTCTGGCTGGAAACCATCTGTGATCACAAGTGCCTCCCATGTGTGCATTATCACCATCAAGATAATGCATCTTACAAATGAAAATGACCCAAGGAACTTTGGGACTTTACTCTGGTGATTCAGATAGTGTTAAGGAGCCCTTTAATGTCCACATGGTACATGAACTTATTATTTAAAATATATGACAGGCTAAACTCCAAAGTTGCTCATGACTGATGGAAAGAACCTGGCCTTTGGAGATGGGAATCAATGGCTTTTCTACTGAATATGGACATTGAACTACGGAGCAGCTGAACAGTTCATATGGGTTTTCCTTGAGGATTTATTTTCTTTCATTTCACTGTCCTTCTACTCCCCTCTCTTTATTATTAGTGTTCTGAAGACACAGCAAGAGAGAAAATAATATAACACTGTTTTATAGAAGGAACAAGAAATATCCACCTGTGATCTCCCTTTCCCTCCTCTGCTGTTCTGGAATCCATCTCCATCACATAATCCTATAGGCTCTAAGTTACTTCTGAATGTACTGTAATGACTCTCTAGATACAGTCTGATCATTTAAAAGAAATTTTAATTTATGAAATATTTTTTGTGGAACCTAGAGTCTTTTAAATTTTTCTTTTAACATTTTTTCATTTTTATTGATTTTTTGCAATTTTCATACAATGTAGTTTGATGGTATTTAGATGTGCTCTGCTCTTTGCACCTCTCCCCACTGTTCCCTGACCAATTTGTGAAATGTTCTGCAGACTCTGATTTGTGTGCTCAAATTTCCTTCAGTGTGAGTCCATCCACTGAGCCCACCAAGAATCCCAACTTGTAAGACACTGTCTTTCCCTGTCCTAGCAGCCCTCAATTCCCAAAAGTTTCTTAGGTTGGATTGAGGTCTCTTGACCACTTCTGCATGTCTATGCTGGGATTTTGTCTGGTCTGAACTTGTATGGGACTTGTGCATACCATTCCTGTGAGTTCAAATTGAGTAAATGACCAGCTGTCTGGAAGACTCTGTTTCCTTGTGTTCATCCACCCCCTCTGACTCTTACAATCTTTTTGCCTCCTCTTCTACAATGATCCCTGAACATTGGGTGATAGAGGCTTGAAATAGATGTCCTATTTAGAGATAAGTACTCTGTGGCCTCTTGTTCTCTGTACATTAGTTAATTGTGGGTCTCTGTGTTAGTCACCATCGTCTGCCTAAGAAAACTTTTCTTGTGAGATTTAAGAGCTGCTTTCATCCTAAGTGTAGAGGTTTCATTGAAGATGTGCCACTTAGGGTTATGCCTCTCATAGACACTTATTCTTTGATCTATTCTGGAATTCTGTGATAGTCTTCATCTGTTGCAGAAAGAAAATTTTGATAAAAGGTAAAAGGTACCCTTGCCTGTAAATATAAGGATGCATATTTAGAATAAAGTAAAAAATTATGTTTGTCGAGGGATGTGGCAAAAGTAGGTTTTTCTCAGAATCTATGACTTCTCCAGCCGTGCATATTTCTCTCTGTTTCTAGCACTGTGCATGAGTTCCCTCCCATTGAGTGAGCTTTAATTCCAATTAGACAGTTGTTGATTACTGCCAAGATAGAAGTTCCACAACTACACCAGAAAACAAAGAAGCAAGAAAACAAATGACCCAATTGAAAAATGGGCTGTGAATCTCAACAGAGAGCACTCCAAAGAAGCAAAATGCTGATGTGGATGCAGGGAAAGGGGAACCCTCATCCGCCACTGGTGGTACTGCAAACTGGAACTACCACTGTGGAAATCAGTGTGTAGAACTCTTATAAAACTAAAAATAAATGTCCAATATGATCCGGTCATACTGCTCCTTGGCATACACACTACAGACTCATAACAGAGATACTGTCACCACCATGTTTGTTACTGTTTTTTTCACAGCAGCTAAGAAAGGAAAACAACCTATATGTTCCTTAACTGATGAATGGACAATGAATGTGTTGGTCAGGGTAGTCCAAGAGACTTCCAAAATAACACAGACTATTGCCAGAGTCCTTAATTGCCACCTAAACTTGAAGAGTATGACTCTATTGCTGAACATGGGCCACACCTTGGATACAGGACTTGGAGCAATGAAGCTGGAACTGACCAGGAAGCCTCCTCCTTGAAGATTAACTTTCATGGTATCAGAGGATACTATACTAGGTGCCGAGGGAGAAAGCCAATCAATGGTCTTGCTCATTTGTAAAGCCTAATAAGTGACTGAAACTTATTTTTTTAATGCACACTATTTAAACTTATTTTTTTAATGCACACTTTAGATAGCGACTTGTAATAGACAAATTACTTCAAAATTACTTTTATTTCAGGAAATATGTAAGTTTTTTAAATAAAAGTGAATATAACGGTTAACTTGGAAATTTTTACAAGTGAATTCCACTTTTTTCTCCCCACTTTTCTCCCCACTTTTTACTTCTGGTTCTCTTCTGTTACAACTTGTGTTCATATTCATATTTCTTAGAATATTTTTCTAAAAATTATTTTCCTTTTATTGGTTTTGAGTGAAAAATATGCCTATTTGTGCCTCAAATATTCAGTTAGTCTTATAGACATTAATACAAATGCTAAAGCTAAAATACAGTGATTTTCTTCAAATAAATAGCACATACTTTCTCCTTTTAAATAGCATAATATGACCAATAAGATACAAAAATAATCTATTGGAATCCATTGAATCTATTGGAATCTATTGGAAAATAATCTGTCTGGAAGTTCTTATTTTGTGCTTAATATAAAAACGATTTAATGGTAAATTATAAAAAGCAATATGGAATCAGGTAATTTTAAATCACACCTTCCCACACACAGTTTACTTGAGGCTTTTGTTCTTATTTCATTCATGTTCTGAGGTTTACCTTGAAGTCAAGCAACTAGCAATGTAAAGAAGTACTTATTATTTTACAGACTGATATCTTTACATTTGAAGTTAGGCCTTATGAAGAAAAGTTTCTTAAAATTCTTTTTATTATGGGGTTGGAGAGATGGCTCAGCAATTAAGAACACTGACTGTTCTTGCAGAAGACCCGGGTTTGAATCTCAGCACCCACATGGCAGCTAACTGTCTGTAACTCCAATTCCAGGGGATCCAACAGCCTCTTCTGTCCTCCGTGGTCACTGCACAACATGGGTGCACTTACCTAGATGCAGGCATACCACTCATACACATAAAATAAAAATAACAAAATATTTAACAAATTATTTTATTACTGGGTCTTCACCAATAAATGATGATGTTATTTTATTATTACTCCTGGTCTACCTGATCCAATTCTGTGGCATCCCTAATCCATATTGGCCTGAAGCAGTACTAACCAACTTCGTGTGCTGACATCCCCGCATTCCTCAGTCATCCCATCTGCAAAATTTGACATAATCATTAGTAAGAATCTGTGCATATTATCAGTAGTGTGATAGACTAGAGGAAAACAGAAGGTATTAGTGAAGCACAAACGATAATCACATCTTTATAAAAGACAAAGATGTGGAACAAGAATGTAGGAAGCAAGCAGGAGGAGTGTAGAGGTCTGAAGTTTTGTTTGTCTCAAACAGATGAATCAAAAAAGATTAGATTTATGCCAATTCTGAGAATGCATATAAATTCACATTGTAGACAGAGAAGAATTTCTTAATGTTACACCAGTATTTTATTTTAGTAACAAAAGACAGGTAGGGTTGAAAATCAATACTATTTTCTGTTACACATAAAATTAGATTTTACAGAATGACATAACATTCAAAACAGAGCTTATTTTATTGATGCATCACTGAAACTGAAATAAAATGACTTGTTCAGTCTCAAGTGTAAGCACTTAGCAATTCAGCAAGATCACCTGTCCCCAGACCAAGGATCAGTTAACTGGCTACCATAGATATAAAGGCAGATAGTATCAACCCAAGTTCATGCTGCCTTTAGAAATATACATAGATGCAGTACTCATGTATAAAATTCAGAAGCCATTTAATTAAAAAATTAAACATGGAAAATCCCAAAGAAAAACTAACTCACTATTCCTTAACTGTTGTGACTATGGCATTAAATATCCCCTATTGATAAATTAATCATTAATCCTCATTTAACTGGTATTTGTTTAGTGCTTACTATCCAAACTTTATATAATCCTCAAGAATCAGTATCAAAGATCACTTACATATTCACTTTCTGTCTCTACCTCTCTGTCGCTTGTGGTGTGTGTGTGTGTGTGTGTGTGTGTGTGTGTGTGTGTTTCTACATGTGTGTACTGGCGCTTGAAAGAGTGTGTGCACATGTCGAAGCCAGAAGTTAATGGTCAGAGTTTTACATCTTTCCATTATGTTTTATGAATCAAGGTCTTTCGATTAACCTAGAGCTTGCCCTTTAAGCTAGACTGGCAGAGCAGTGAGCTCCCAGGACCAGCTTCTGTCCAACCCCTCCAGGGATGGGGTTACAGGTAGACTATTGTACACCTCCATTTTATATTGATGCTGTTGGTCTGAACTCTGGCCTTCATGCTTGCAGTGCAACTTTTTTACCCACTGGGCAATCACCAAGCACCAGAAGTTTTCTCTTTTATTTTATTTTTTCTTTATTTTTGTTCAGAGAGCAAATATAGTCTGTCCTGTATAAATCGTACTATTTAATTTATAGGAAATTGGGAAGTAGTAAAAAATTAGTTAGAATCTACCATTTTCTGTTTTTTTTTCTCTAAATTGATTTAAATGCTAAGATTTCAAGTAAAGCTGAAGAAGTTTTTATTTCTAATTGTCCTTTTGGATCATATTTTATGAATTTTAGCAAAGAATAATGTAAAAAATCTCAGATTTTGAAGTTAGAGTCATGACATCTTAGAAAAAGAATAGACAAGAAAGTGATCTATTTTCTGTATTTTTATGACACTTTTTAGGTGGATATGGATTCACAGATCCATGTTCTTACTTTGTTCATATGTACTTTTTCTCCAAATTGATTTGGCAGATGGTTATATAGAAGCAGAATAGGAAAAAAAATATACATTTGATTTAGGAGGTCAGATTTTGCTCAACTCATCTCCAAGAAATAGGGATAAA
Source organism: Nannospalax galili (assembly GCF_000622305.1). Taxonomy (NCBI): domain Eukaryota; kingdom Metazoa; phylum Chordata; class Mammalia; order Rodentia; family Spalacidae; genus Nannospalax; species Nannospalax galili. The sequence goes on from NW_008335436.1 coordinate 6,906,635, forward strand.
AGCTCTTCGTGATGCTAAAGAAATTTATTAAGATCCGTGGGTATTTAAACTAGTGACAAAGTCCCATGCTTACTTAAGGAAAAATGGAAGAGGAACCAAAGGAACACGGAGGACAGAAGAGGCTGAGGATTGCCAAACCGTGTTTATAAAGCCTGTTGTCATTTTCAAGTCACACGTGTGAATCTAACTCTAATCAGAACCAAAGCGTCGGGCATTAAGCTAAAGGGAGACAAGATGACTGCTGCGGACTGCTTCGGAGTTGCTGTCTAAGGGCTCAACAGAGCTACACCAAAACAACAACAACAACAACAAAAAAAAAAACCCCACAAGGTACGAGGCTAATTGGTACATGCAATCTTATTTGATGGAATCTGAAAGATAATCTTCTGGGTAAAACATAGAAGTTATGAAAGAATGGCTGGTGTATGATCACATTTAAATGACTCCTGAAAACTCAAAACATGTCATTTAGTGGGTATCTAATCTTATAATACAGACTGACTAAATAAGGACTTTATAAAGGAATTTCAGTTTCGGTTTTCTGAGCTGCTTTTGTGGTCACCAAAATATGTATAAGCACTAAAAGTTGTAAAAATATACACTGGTGAAAGGTAATTTTAGTGTACATCAATTAAAAATGTGTAAATGTAAGCACGGTAGTTGAACATGTTAATTAAAAGTGGTTGTGACGGTGATGGCATGCACAGTAACTGCATGAATCCCAGTATGGATGGGGGAATGGCTCACGAACTCTGACTCATAGCTGAGGAATAATTAGCAAGTGATTCCTTAGGAGGAGGAGAGTGAGTTTTCTTTGTCTGAGCACTGGTAGGTTGGTCATGCTCCAGGACATGGACCCAAGAGGCTTTGAGCAACACAAATTGGACTCAATACACTTAATAAAAAATGGAGAGAACACGACGTTGTGTAGGAAGGGAGGTGGGGGTGGACCTAAGAGGAACTGGAGGGAGAGGTATAAATTTGATTAAAATACATTGAATAATATTCTCAAAGATTTAATAAAATAATATTTGAAATTCAAAAAGAGAAAAAAATTAACTCGAAGGTAATAAGAAGATACATAATATAAACACATTTAAGGAGGAAAGTTTTATTTTGGCTCACAGTTTAATCAGGTTCAGTCCATGGTCACTTGGCTTATTGCCTTTAGGTTCATGTTGAGGTAGAACATGTTGGGAGTGTGGTCAATGAGGTTGCTTGCCTTACAGGAAGCAGGTAGCAGGCAGGCCTGAGAAAGTCGAGAAGGACAAGATACATCTTACAATAACGCATGCAGAGTGACTTATTGCTTCCAACAAGGTCTGCCTCCCGACAGACCATCCATCTATCGATTCATCCAAGAATTGATCTGTCAGTGAAGTTATTACTGTCTGAACACCTGTGAATAAAGCCTTCAGTCTATGCGTCAGCACAGCAGGACACATTTCACATCCAAATCTCAGGACCATTGCAAGCTGGCAGATGGGTGGAACAATCAATCTGACCATTTGCTGTTTATGAGACTCCCATTAGATCTAAGAACATAGCTTGAAAGTGAAAATGTGCAAAAATCACAAAGGTCAATATAAGTGATTTTGAAAAACAGTGTAGAAAAACTAGATTTATCAGACATTCACAGACTATTCCATCCAACATTACCAGAATTTAAATTTTACTAAAATATACATCTCCAGGATAGACCATAAGTTAGAACTTATAACAGTTGTTTGTAATTTATTTATTTATTTATTTTTATTTTGTGTGTAGGTGTATTTTTCCTGCATGTATGTGAGTGCACCAGGTGCATAAAATGTTCATAGAGGCAAGAAGAGGGTGTTGGATTCCCGGAATTAGAGTTATGGATGATTGTTTGCTGCCATATGGGTGCTGGGACTGCGAAGTGGCACTTCTGGAGGAACAAGTGCTCTTAACCACTGAGCCATCTATCTCTCCAGTCCTAGAAAACAATTAGTTTAACTTAAAAAAATTATTATTTTAATTTTGTGTGTATGTGTGTATTGCCTGCATGTAGGTAAGTGCACCCTTGTTGTGCAATGCCGGGGGAGGTCAGAAGAGGCTGTCAGATCCCCTGGGACTGGAGTTACAGACAGTTGTTAGCTGCCATGTGGGTGCTGGGATTCAAACCTGGGCCTTCTGCAAGAACAGTCAGTGTTCTTAACTGCTGAGCCATCTCCCCAGCCCCAGAAAACAGTTCTTAATAAATTTAAAGGAGTGTATTCATACAAGGTATATTACCAATCACAGTAAAATGAAACTGTAGTCTAATAGCTGAAAAACTCATAAATGGCAAAAAAATAGGCAGAATACTGTTAAGGAGCTAATGATTAAAAAATATGTCACAAAGCCTATTACAAATGATCTACAGAAAAACAAAACAGAATAAATTGTCTAATAAGGGCTACAGCGAAAACAGTGCTACGTAGGAAATGTAAAGCTGCAAATACCTATACCTAACAAAATAAAGAGAAAGAAGAAAAAGGCAAACGATCTGAATTTATGCATTATGTAACTAAAAATACAAAACCTCAAACCAAATGTGACGGTGCACACTTGCAACCTCAGCAGCAAAGAAGCAGATATAGGAAAATGCTGGTGATTTGAGACCAGCCCATATTACATAGTGAGTTCAAGTCTAGCCTGGACCACAGACAGAGACTGTATCAGAAACTTTTCTTTCTCAACAATGGAAAAACTGAAAAACAAATTATTTTCATTTTTATTTTGTATGTGTGATTGTTTTGCCTGCATGTATGTAACTGTACTATGTGTGTACAATGCCTGTGGAGTCCAGAAGAGGGCATAGGATCCCCTGGAACTGGAGTTATAGACAGTTATTAGCTGCCATGTGAGTGCTGGGTTCTCTACAAGAGCAGTCAGTGCTCTTAACCATTGAGCTATCTCTCCATCCACTCAATAAAATTAATCAGTTTAAGAAGCACATTTGTGAATAGCTCTCTCCATTCTAAAGATAAGTTCTATGTTGGAAATTTTTAAGAATGAATATTTTGGGTAGCAATTTTAGGTGGAAAAGTCAAGAAAGAGACTGAGAAGTAGTCTGAAGGGACAAGGTAGAGATATTCCACAAGCTCGTTCTGGGATTTTTAATTTCCGTGATGGTAAACGAAACCTTGATAGTAAAATCCAGTGCATATTATTCATTATTCCTCTCACAGGTGGCAGGTAATATATTACCTGGAAACCCTCTGCCCTTCTAGTGGCCTAGAAGGTTAAATATGAGAGTTTTTTAAGGCCCCTTGATTGGGGTTTATGGCCTTTAAGGAATTTTTTAGAGCTTCTAACTGCTGATGTAACTGGACCAGTCATTGGCTTACAGATGAACATATTTAATAAAAATTTGGGTAAAAAACTGATTTCTAGTATGGACTATTCAATTCAAATATAATTAAAAATATCATGATGAATTCTATATACAAATATCATGATGAATTCTGATCTTCATTTGACATTTTAAATCATGTTGAGAACATCTTGGTTATCATCATATGAGTTGAATCACTTTCTATTGTCCAATATTTTTCCTATTGTTTTAGTTTCAGAATTATAAATGCACAATAAAATCTTCAACTTAGTTTTTGCATATTTTCTTTGCCAATCACTAGTTAGACATTAATATTATTGGAAAATTCAGGCAATATTTGGTTCCTGAGGGTCCTAGTCAGTGCCAAATGCAGCTGTGCTAAAGCCTCGGGCCTACCCGGCTTGCCCCCCAGCTGTGCTGATTGCCAGGGAATTATCCACAGCAGTTAAAGCAAATGTTGGCAGGTGGGAGTATCTAGAACAGTCCTTATTTCTCAGGTTCCTGGGCCTTTCTGTTAACAGAAGAGTTTTTAGAAACTATGCACAGTGCTTTCTTTTGACCCATCTGAATTTGAGATAAAAGGGACTGTATTAATGTACCACCTTCAGTAGTTTCCAAGCATAATGCTTTACTGCAACGATGACACTGTTATTTTACAACAGGCATTGTGCACACTTAAAACTGATCGATAATGTCCTTTAACATCCCCTCCATGATACTGTTTTATAGACTTTTTACATGTTGACATTTGGCAAACTGTCAATTGATTTCTGGTTTTATTATTTTTGGAATATTATTATGATTCAGTGAGTCTTAACTGTAACTAAATAACCCAGAATATACTCATGTGTGCACAATGGTTTTATTATCCATGTAAGCTGGTGCTGCCTTCTTCATTATCAAATTTCATTATGAGTTTCATTTTTCCAGCACTCACATTCATCAATTTAATTATCAACAACAGTTATTTATTAAGTATCTGCATTCTTAAAAGTGTGGAATAGAGTTTAATGAGATTTTTCCTGATATGCTAGAAGAGAAAAGAAGTAAATAATAGTATTATTAAAATGAACTTCTGCCCTTTGATTTTGAGGTAGACATTTTAGTATCCTTGGTCTCCTGGAACTATTTGTGAAATGAAGATTGCAAATTCTATTTAGTAAGATTTGAGAGGAAGCATTCATTGCACAGGGGAGGCAACATATATTATTTTTAGCTACGTCCGACATACTTTAAATCATTAGGCAAGAAAAAGATATATCTAATATTAAGCAGATTTTATATAATGCATTGAGTACATTTAGCGTTGTTTGCATATACCTGTGTTTAGGGCTACTGATTTAGAATTGGATAACCTCTCAGAGACTTAGCTCCAGGAGAAGACTGATTCTCCTTCCCTCAGCATGCATTAATTGCCTGTAGCTCTTCACCTTGATGTAGAAGCCCCATGATATCCCACCATCCCCCTTGCATGTCAACTGGTTTTGTCATTATGAAGATCTTGTTAGACTACAATACTGTAGAGATTTCATTGATGCAGTTTCCCTATCATGTCTAGAATGTCTTAATTAGCAGCAGGTATCTTGTCCTGTCTCTTGTATTCTTTTGCCTCACCTTTCCGGATGTTCCCTGAACCTTAGGTGAAGGGGTTGCATTGTATACAAATTAATTAGGGCTGGGTACCTCAGAGACACTTACTCTCTGTGTTTTGACAAGTTGTGGAACTTCATAATAGTCTCTATCTGTTTCAAAAAGAAGCTTCTTTGATGAGTACTGAGAAAATATTAATTTTTCATTGATATAATGAAAATTCTGATAAGGGAAAAGCCCTTTAAGTTTTTATTTATTAATTAATGTATTTATTTAGTGCTGGTGTGTACACGCCTTTGTGTGTATGTGTATGTGTATGTGTGCCATGTGCACATATGGTTGCATGTGCATGTCTCTGTTTGTGTCTGCATGTGACACAGAGTACCTGTGGAAGTCAGAGCATAACTTGCATGAAATACATCTCTTCTTCTACGTGGCTTCTGGAATCAAACAGATATGGCAACACGTGCCTTTCCTCAGTGAGCCATCTGGCCATCCTGATTGATCAAATTTTAATGCAAGCTTTGAAACATGAAAGACACAAGGTAGATCTTACAATCCTTGCAATAAAAATGGTTGCACAAAAATTCTTGAAAAGTTTTTGGAGAAACGGAAAGAATTATGAGTTTGATTCCAGAAATATTTACAATGAGGAATGTCAAGAACACATTAAGAACACTGTACAACAGAATTTTTTATATTTGTGCTCCTGGTGAGAAGATGAAAATAGAAATAATATAGAGAAGAAAGTTCAACGTGTTCTACTTTAGGTGAAAAGGAAAAGCGAAACACCAATCCAGTGGCTTACAGCCCAGAAATGACAAATGAAGATGAGTTCTCTGATGATTGGATTGAGAGGAAAAAAACCAGAGGTCCCAAGTAATTTAAAAAGCCAATATAACATTTTTGTTGATCTATGTTTTGATATCTCACTCAATATTCTCTTGACAATCATGAAAAATATGAAGAGTCCATATTCGGAAAGTGAAAGTTGTTTCCTCAAAATTCTTCTCAAAAACAAAGACTCATATCAAATTCCATTTTAGCCAACATACTGTTACAAAGAAATAACTCTCTGTAGATCAGCTAGCCGCTTCTCTTCTTATGGAAGAATTTTTTGTCCTCAATACTTTATCCCTTTGGCATAAGAAAACTTAGAGGAAGAGGAATTTTTCTTCATTTTCTAAAAGTGTTTGAGGGTTAGGTAAACTACACAGAGAACATTTCCATCTAGGACCCAGAATCCTATATGAACATAAATCTATTGCTTAAATAAAATTATATTTTCAGTTAATTCCCTCTTTACATGAATTCTTTTTAAAGATTTCAATTTTTAAATTTAATTTTAAGGAAGCATGTATGTGTTTCTCCGTGTGTGGGGATGTACACATGAGTGTAGCTGCCCATGGAGACCAAAAGGGGTCACCAGATCCTCTGGAGCTAGAGTTAATGGGCACTTGTGAGCTACATGATGTGAGTGCTGGTAACTGAGCTCAGGAACTCTGATCCATCTCACCAGCCCCATCCTATAAATTCTTAATCCACATCCTGTTATAAGGTAGAGTCATATTTGCAGAAGCCTTGAGGTTGAGGATGGGTTGTATCTTTGTATGAAGAGAGTGACAACAAAATGATTGATTTGTGGTTATTGTTTTTAAACTAAATTTAGATTTCTGACTTGGTTCTTATAAATGGTAAAATAAAAGAAAATTTAAGCAATGGTAGAAGTACTAATCTCACATTCTTCTTTTAGAATGAAAAAAATTAGTCAATAATGCTCGAGAGATGACTCAGTGGTTAAAGTGCTGGCTGTGGAAGCATGACGATCAAAGTTTGAATCCCCAGAACCTGGGTAAATGCCACAAGGGACTGGTGGCCCACCTGTAATCCCAGTTCTTGGGAGATACAGAAAGGAGACACCCAAAGTAAGCTGGCTAGCTACTTTAGAAAATATGGAAGCTCCAGGTTTAAGTGAGAGACTATGCCTCAGTATGTAAGATGACTAGCAATGGTGGGTGATGCCTGATGTGAACCTCTGGCTTCCCCATGCTCATACACACATTTGAATGCACACCCACATGAACACATGCGCACATATATACGTATATATACACATATGTGTGTATGTATATGTGATTTTACTTTTAAAAATTAAACGAAAACATTCATTTAAAGTTCATATGTATGGCAGGTTTTTTATATATCAGAGGCACATTATAGTTCTTAAAACTCTCATGTCTGATGTCATGAAGATATATCATTACACAGAAGATGGTAAAATATTGTTAGACAAGTTAGATTCAGTATGGCTTTTCTTATCACTGTGGCACTTGAAAACTAATCTTGTTAATTATTATAGTGATTATGGGGATTAATGAAGATTACTTCTTAATTACAGAAAGAAATAACCACATATCTTTAGAACAAAATAAAAGACAAACAAGGAAACTTTACATTGGAATGTGATAAGCTGTGCTTGTGCCTCATTCAATAAATTAATTGCACAAAGATGAAATGTAAATATATATACATATAATGATTAAAGTGTTTGATCTTAGTATTTACATTGGGGATAAGAATTATGCTGGTACCAAGGAAAGTGCATATAATATATTGACTATCATAACCAAACCTAGGGAAAAAAAAAACTTACAAATTGAATAAACAGACAGAAAGAAGGAAAAAGTCTTGAGTTAAGATGGTTGATAGTAAGTGTCCCGGTTATTAGTGGTAAATATTACAGTATTTCTTTATCTCATGATAGACTGTGTAAGGAAAACTATCATATTTTTAAATGTTTTATTCTTTGTGACTGATATTGGGAAATTGTGGAGCAAATAAATGAAACTTAAACACAAAATATACAGAATAAGAATTGGTTTTTAGACTTCATGTCCCTCAGAAATTCTTCTGAGGAAAACAAAGAAGACTATGTATTAGCGCAACGTATTTGTGATGAAAGTACACTTCTAATATAAAGTATTTAAATCTTGGGACTAGAGACATGGTTCAGAGGTTAAGAGCACTGAGTGCTCTTGCAGAGGACCCAGTTTCGATTCCCAGTACCCACATGGCAGCTAATAGCCATCTGTAACTCCAGTTCCAGGGGATCTGACCCTCCCAGGGCATTGCATGACACAGGTGCACCTACCTACATGCAGGCAATGCAGTCATATACATAAGACAAAATAATAAATAATAGATTTTTAAAAAATATTTAAAACTTGAAAAATTAATTTCGTTGATTTCCCCCTTACTTCTAATGAATATTCATGGATATAGATGAATATCTATTATAATTTAGAAATATGGAAGATACAGTTTTGTGAAGGGCTTGATGTTATCATTAACATGGCAAACAGGAAACAAATGATTTGGTATGTTATAGTTTGGAAGAGAATCTAAACTGCTTGTGTAGAAAGCATTATGATCTCCCATGTTATATATTTTAAATAGAAATTGAATTCTGAGGTATTGGGAAATATCCTATTTGTGGGAAATCCAGGTGAAATTCATGTATCAAGATAATATGCTTTTTTAATATTTCATTTATTATTTTATGTGTTTGAGTGTAGTGCCTGCAGGTAGGTAAGTGTACCCATGTTGTGCAATGCACACAGAAGACAAAAGAGTCTGTCGGATCCCCTGGAGCTAGAGTTACGGACGGTCATTAGCTGCCATGTGGATGCCGGGAATCGAACCCAGAGCTTCTGCAAGAACAACCAGTGTCCTTAACCACTGAGCCATCTCTCCAGCCCCTCAAGATGATATGTTTATGGTATTTGAAATATCTATTTAATACACATAATGTTGCCTAAACCTACAGTTAATCCCAAATATCAACTAGTCCGACTTCTTATTGTAGCTATCATTTCTCAGGTATTCTGAGGAAAAATAATTACAATTTTAATGTTATAGCATTTATTTTGTATAGACCTAATGAAAACTGAAGGGATGTTACTGATATCATAAAGTGTTTTCCTTAGACTGTGTTCTCATTAAATTTAACTGTTTTCTTACCATTTCACAAAGAAATCCATTATTTGAGACTTCTATAAAAGCTACAAGATGTCTCATAGTTACCATGTCATGGAAGGAAGCATCACCCCTCTGTCTCTATCCCCTCACTTAGAGTTGGCATTTGTTAATATATTAACATGTTTCTATGATCACATATATCTCAAAATGCAGCACTTCTGAGTCATTGAGGTGGGTAAGTTTTCTTGGTTCAACAGCTGTTCAATGGCTTAGAAAATTTCTGGATCAAATGACCCATTATGCCTGTCTTTTCCTCCTAGAAATGTTCCTTGAGATGATTGTTGATGTGAATGGATACTAAAGCCTGTCTTGAAGCTGGTAGGCATGATGATAGAAACATTATTGGACATGGTCAAGTACACAGACTCCCTTATGACTCTCTTCATTTTATATTGACAGTCATTTTGAATTTCCTTGTGGTGACTGCCAACTAATTAAACATTTTATCGGTTAGTTTCCAGGCCAGGTGCAAGAATTTAACCATTGTTCATGTTTCATTGAACACTTACTGTCATTACTAAAATATTTAAGAATTTAAAATTAATTTTATGAAGGGTTCTATGAACAAAGAATAATGCAGCTTTATTGTTCATTTTAACCAGTATGAAATCTCCCTGTATATATTTAAAATGTAGTTTTCTAATGTGGCTTTGGGGTTCTTGGGTTCTTTGTCAAAGATATTTGGGTAAGCTCAGGATTTCAGGTCTCAGGCCTGTTGTGGTCACATGTAAAGGTAGGTCCATCAGAATAACAGCTGACTCTTTAGTGGAGAGTGTGAAAGCTTGCGGGGCTTGCACTGATGTCCTACAAGTCTTGAAAGAACACAGATTACAACCCAGACTACTATACCCAGCAAAACTATCCATTCTATTTATGGAGAAAGAAAAACTTTCCATGATAAAATGGGATTTAAGGATGTTATGTTCATGAAGCAGGCCATAACCAAGGAGTGAAGTAACTGTATAATAAAGACTTTAAAACATTGAAGAAAGAAATAAAAGAAGAAACCAAAGATGGAAAGACCTTTCATGTTCATGGACCTATAAGATTAATATTGTGGAAAAGGCCATCCTTCCAAAATCAATCTGCAGATTCAATGCAGTTATCATTAAAATTCTAACATAGTTCTTCACAAAAATTGAAAGAATAACCTCAAATTTCCTAAGGAAATGCAAAATAGCAAGACATTCAAAATAATCCTGAAAAATAAAAGTATTTTCTGGAGTTATCATCAATCTTGATTGCAAATTATCTGTAGAATTACAGTAATAAAAACAGCATAGTAGTGGCATAAAAACATATATATTGATCAATGGAGTAGAATTGAACCCCAAACATATGCCCACTACTTATAATCACATAATTTTTGAAAAAGGGGCCAAAACATACATTTTACAATGGACAGCATGTTCAACAATTGGTGCTCATCAAACTGGGTGGCTACATGTAGAAGCATGAAGCTAGATTTTAGTATTTCATTGTTCACAAACTTTAACTCTAAATAGATAAAGAACCTCAGCTTAAGACCAAATACCTTGAATCTGATAGAGGAGAGAGTATGGATTATATTGGAACTTATAGGTACAGGTAAGGACTTCCTGAACAGGATTTCTATAGCATAGAAGACTTGTATAGCATTATATTCAAGAATTTACTAATATGACCTCATGAAATGAAAAGGCTTCTGTACTTCAAAGGACACTATCGTTTGAGTGAAGAGGCAATCTATAGCATGGCATAAAATCTTTACCAGCTATACATCTGAAAGAGGGTTAGTAGCTATAATATATAAGAACAACAACAACAACAAAAACCTAAACATCAAAACAAGCGAAGAATCCAAATTAAAATTGTGTTAATTTGAGGTTGGATAGACGGCTCAGCAGTTAAGAGCACCGGCTGCTCTTGAAGAGGACCCAAGTTTGAATCCCAGCAAACACATGGCAGATAACAATTGTCAGCAACTCCAGTTCCAGGGGATCTGATGCCCTCTTCTGTCCTCCATGGGCACTGGATCATATGGTGCTCTTAAATACATCAGGCATAATACTCATACACATAAAATAAACATAGAAAAATAAAATTGTGGTAAAGAACTAAATAGAGAATTCTCAAATTTTGAAACATAAATGGTTAAGAAATATTTTATAAATGTTCAGTATCTTTAGCCATCAGAGAAATATAAATTAAAACTGTTTTGCGATTAATGCTGATGAGGGTGTGGAAAATGAGGAACATTTAGTCATGGCTAGTGGGAATGAAAACTGTGGCAGCCACTATGGAAATCAGTGTGGAGTTCCTCAGCAAGCTGGAACTAGATCTCCCACATGATCCACTCATACCACTTATACCACTCTTGAACATAAACCTGAAGATTCTGTATCTTACTACAGAGACATTTGTTCATTCATCTTCTTTGCTGCTCTATTCACAATATCCAGGAATTAAAAACATAGAAGTCTATCAGTCGATGAATAGATAGTGAAAGTATGGTACATTTGGACAATGCAATGTTATCCAGCCATTAAGAAGAAAGAAATCATGAAATTTGGAGGAAAATGGATGGAACTGGAAACAGTCATCTTAAGTGAGAACCCAGATTCAGAAGGACAAATGCCCCATGTTCTCTCTCATAAGTGGATGCTACTTTTCAGCCTTTAGGTAGGAGTGCTGTGGGTTTCAAATGGACAATCCCAACATATCAGGAAACTAATAAAGGACCAGAGGTAGTGGCTAATGGGAGGGGCAATAGAAACACTAATATAAGTGGGAAAGAGGAATAATGGATAGGAGTGTCTAATGTAGTGGGGAATGTGAGATTGGGGCTAAGAGAGAGTAAGATGAGGGATAGTTCACACTCTTTTGAAAGAGTCATGGAAACCACTATAGAAGTTTCTTTCAATATATTCATAACAATAAAACAGTTAAAAGTAGTCACCCTATAATAGGGGTTCAATGGTACTAATCAACACTGTAGGCTAGGAAATGAATAGCCAAATGCTAGAAATGAACTCCCTTTTTAGGAGTTGTAGACTAGAGAGCTCCCATAAATCCTCAAATATTACTGACTATTGCCTTTGCACTTGGTTACCCAAAAGAATTTGATGAAGATTCCCTGAAGACAGAATATACCGGAGTCACAGAACAAACAAGCACTGGTACTGACCTGAAGTCTGCAGGCTATCTTTTATAGTACTAGACCTTACTCAGCTATGAACCCTGTTAACTGCAATAACTGGCTTGGCAAAATACTCACACTGGTACAATTTTAGCACAAATATGGGAGCAATCAACCACCTTCTGATTGGATTTAAGGCTGCTTCACAATAGGGAGTCCATACCTAATACTGTTATCAGGGCCAAGAACCTGTGGTTAAACAGGTCACAGACTACAGGGGAAAACTTACTACTACCATTCTACTAAATAGACATAATATTAAACATATTCCTATTGACTTATTTTCATACCTTGCCTCAGCTCTCATCAGAGAAGGTTCTTCTTGTAGCAGATGACGTTCAACTCAAAGACTGACAACTGAACAATGTGCAGTGAATAAGAGATTAGAGTACACAGTCCTGAATGGAATATGTACTCACAATCTCACCTCCGAAGTTTCAGGGATCACTGTAGAAGATGGGGCAAAAACGATTGTAAGAGCCAGGAGTGGTAGATGAATGCAAGGAAGCTATGTTGTTTGAATAGCACAGAGTAGTTACACATATGAACCCACAGCACTAATGACAGCATGCACAAGACCTGTGTAAACCCAAGCTAGACAGGCTCCAAGCAAGAATGAGGGAAGTGGACATGAAGCCTGAATACTAGCTGAGAATCTATTTGCAACTTATAGATGCTAGGGGAGAGAGAGAGAGAGAGAGAGAGAGAGAGAGAGAGAGAGAGAGAGGAGAGAGAGAGAGAGAGAGAGAGTTTTATTCAATGGTATGATGCCTGGAAGGCTGATCAGACTCCAAGAAATAGACCCCACATCCAAGAGTACTTGGGAAACACAGTAGACTCTATAGGCTTTAGAACATTCTTAAACACACAAATAATAATAAAGGATATGAAATTGAAGGATAGTAAGGTGGGAATGGAGAAGGGGGTGGGATCTGAATATGATCAAATTAAATTATAAGAAATTCTCAAATCAATAAAAAATGTATAAAAAGAGTAAGTCCTGGTTGAACATCAAGAAAAAAAGGACTACGATTTAAAGCTTCTACAAGATGTTTAACTTAAAGAAATTTCGGTGAATTAAGGAATCATTAATTTCAGAGTAAATTTTTTTACTTTAAAAACATATTTTTATTAATTCTTTGAGAACTTCATGCAATGTATTTTAGGCATATCCCACCCTGTAATAACTCCTTCTAGATGAAATTCCACTTACCTAGCCATAACACACTATTTATCTGTTCTACCCCCACACACATTGAGTTCAAAAATGTGTTGCCCCAAATCTTTTGGGTGTGTAACCTACCCTAGATTATGGTCAGTCTACCAGGGATCACACCCCAAAACTGACTCATAGCAGTTATCACACACCAGTTGTTACTCAGTTAAGAGTGGGACTTGCATCCGCCTTCCCTCTTTCCATGCTGCAATTTTGGACTGAGCTTGAGCAAGTCTTGCTCACGCTGTCACAATGTTTAGATGTTTATGAATTCATGTGTTCTACTGCCCCGCAGTCTGGAAAACAGTTTCCTTTTAACCATCCAACACCTTAGGCTCTTAAAATCCTAGTTACTTAAAAACAATTCTTTTCACTTTTATCTGTGAAACATATATTTTAGTGCTTTATACACTGAATAGCCATTTAAATGCAATCACTTGTTAAAAGGCCTTAATTTTTATTAGCTGTTTCCTACATGTAAAAGAGAACTTCATATTTCAAAAGTAGTTTTCCTTGTAATTAATTTCTTATAATTAATATATGGAAATATGGTTAAAGAAATTTATGAACAAGCTGGGAGGTTTCAGGAATATTTTCAGGAATGAGATGTATTTCTCAAAAATGTCGCATTTTTAAAATAAAGTATGAAAATATTTTCTCAGATGTTCATTTTTCTCAGATGTTTCATTTTATGTCTGTATATTGCATAGACAAAGTTATTTTTTAAATACATTATTACCTGGAATTTTGGTAGTCAGCAGCATATTTTTTTTCATTTGCTCCAATGATGGTTAAAGGGTAGGTTTTAAATATCAGTTTATTAGGTGGTTTTTCAAGGACTTAGATTTGAAATAATGACTTTCCTATTGCCTATTTTAGTGTTTTTCATGTTGTTCTGGAAAAATGTCGCACGCACAATAGCTTCTAAACAAAAGAGTCTTATTTTTCACAGTTTTGGAAAATGACACAGGAAGATCTGGGAGGTAGGTGACATCTGCTTTCTGGTCCACAGGTGGTGCCTTTCCAGTGCCTTCAAAAGGTAAAGTGGGCACAGGTTCTTTCTGTAGCCTCTTATAAAGTGTCTAATTTCATCGTGAGATTCCTATCCCTGTTCCCTAACCACATTGTGCAGTTTCCACATTTTAATACCATTACCTTGGACATGAGAATTCAGTTTATAAATTTGTAGAAATTTCTTGCAAACATCATACTGGAAAACCATGAGAGGTATCACACAGTGTGCATGATCTTCACAACATTCTCTACATTTGTAGGAGACATACTCAAAGTTTCATCTTTAGAATTCACAACTTAACAGTCAGTTTCTGCTCTAGAACAGACTACTCTCATCTAGAGATACCAACACTTTCTACTTAAAACAACTCATTTTTTTTTCTCATGAGCTATTCACAGTAAGGTGACTGATGAATTTTGACCAGTATATAACTTCCAGAAGGTGATTTAGCAATCTAGGAATTTTGTAACTTATTATCACTTCATTGACTGCCAAGAGTACATGATAAAAAAAAAATCTTAAAAATACACTTGTGCTTGTGTCAGAGAAATAATTAAATACAGGGTATATGAGATAATAATTTGCCTTAAAACTCTAGTGTAAAAATTACATACATGATTTCAGTTTCAACCATTTACTAGAATTTTGTTACAGAGACAGAAAAAGGAAATGAGAGGTTATAAAATGTACTTTCTGATGGACAGCTGCAGGCCCCAATATATTTTGATAATTCATCACTTAAATTAAGAAAATAACGAAAATCAAAAATATAGTTCTATTGCTGGCCAGAGTATGAAAACCAGCACCTAAAAAGCCAACAATGCCATCAAAAAGTGATTTTGAAAAAACTTGATGTGGAATGTTGATTATTTATGAATCACTATATCCCTAATTCAAATCTGATTCTCCTACCTCCTGAACAGGATTATGATGCCTAGCAACTCTATCTCTAAATTGTCCTCAATACAAATAAATAGCTTACAACCCAGAGATAGTTCCATCTCCTTTGCTAGTCTTGACAGTCACATGGCACAGATCCAAATCCTATTTTAAATCTTTTCTCAGTTCCCTGCACTAAAACCTTCTGCTCACCATATTTACCTGCACTTCTGTTCCTAATGGCT
The DNA here is from genome assembly GCF_000622305.1 of Nannospalax galili. NCBI lineage: Eukaryota > Metazoa > Chordata > Mammalia > Rodentia > Spalacidae > Nannospalax > Nannospalax galili. The sequence continues at coordinate 6,922,136 of NW_008335436.1, forward strand.
TTTGGCTGGTGAGATTTGGCAATGGGTAATGTACCTGGGTATACAACTGTAAGTATACACTGCTGTGTCTTGCTCCATGGAAAGATCATGGGGGCACTGTGGACTAAGGCAAGAAAGAGCAGTTCTTGCTATTTAAAGGCTCCTAGTCTCACACAGATGGCTTTAACAGGAGATAAACAGAGTCAGAACTATACAAAATGCATTGAGCTAGAAGAAAGGAGACGAATAGTTTTGAGTGCAAGGAGCAAGATTAGTGGTATACCTTTGAAGATGAATGTTGTCAACATAGGCCTTGAAAGGTAGGTCCAACTTGCTCTAAGAATAGGTAAATCATATTTGGTATCAAATAAGCATAGAAAAAAGATTAAGACATTGGATCCCTTTCTCCCTTAGTATCACCTGGCTCCTGCTGTTCTCTTTTAAATTTCTTCTTTCTTTTAACCTCCTTTGTTATCTTCTGTTATTCCTGGTTCCTGCATTTACCTCAGGATATATACTCACATACAGGGATTTGGTGTTAGGCTCCACAAATGTGAGAGAACATATGCCATTTGTTTTTCTGAGTCTGTGTTACATCACTTAGAACAACAGTTTCTAAAAGTTCCATCAGTTTAGGTGAAATTTTCATGATTTTGTCTTTCCTTACTGCTGAATAGAACTCCATTGTGTAAATGTACCACATTTTCATTATCCGTTTGTCAGTTGAGGGACACTTAGATTGCTTCCATCCACTAACTATTGTGAAAAGGGCAGCAACAAACATGGATGTACAGGTATCTCTGCAATAGGGTAAAGGGAAAGAAGGAACCTGAGTGAGAACAGTAGGAGACAGGCATTGCTAAGGGAGAAATTGGTTAAATGGGATATTTAAAGGAGAAAGGGAGAGGGAAGGTTATACAAGGAACTACGGGGATAAAGGGGAAGAAGGACCTCAAAAGAGGTGGGACCATAGGAGGCTGGTATTATCAAGAGAGAAATGGGGAAAATGGGGATATTTTAAATGGGGAGGACTTGGAAGGAGGGTTAGTCAGGGAGAGGTGGGAGAAATAAATGTTTGGCTAGTGAAAAAAAATGGAATGAATCATATTAGTCCAAAAATCTACTGACAAGTAGATTGACAAGGAGTCAATGTGTATAACTAGAGGCTACATAATAAGAAACAGTGGTAGATAGAAGACATCTTCCTTTGAATTGTTGGCCAGGTTAGGCCAAGATACTCCCCAAATCACACAGGGTATTACCGCAGCCCTTGATTGCCTCCAAGAACTTGAAGGTAAGACCCTATTGCTGAAGACAAAACATACTTTGGACACAGGATTTGGAATACCCAAGCTAGAACTAACCTGGAAATCACCTCCCCTGAATGCTAGCTCTTTTGGAGAGCACTACACAAGCTGATAAGGGAGAACATCAATTGATAGTTCAGCCCTAGAGTCAAGGTCTAATAACCATATCAATGACTGGCACAACAAAGGACAGTGATTGGTACAGTATTGGCAGTTTTGTCTTGGGGGTATTCAATAGCTACCTAATTGGACTTAAAGCCCACTCAGTGGGAGGAAAATCATGTGGAACTATAAACATATCCAAATATACATTGCTGGAGAGGTCATAGATCATAGAGAAAACCCCAAAGGCTGTCACATTCCAAGATAAATGTAATTTCTTTCTAGGTGCAAAATATGGATCCACATATTTACAGAGAAGTATGACAGTCACACGCAACAAAGAAGCTTCTTTTGTGTTAGATAGGGACTATTACAGAGTTCCATAACTTCCACACCTAAGGCTCATGGAACATAAAACAAGGGGTAAAGAGAAGCTAATGCATCTCTCAATTCACATCAATGAAGCGTCCTTGTGCAACAGAGGGTCAGTAACATAAAAGGTCACAAATGGACAAAGCATAGAGAATAAGAGACTGCAGAGGGTGGGTCCTTGGACAGGACTCCTAAAATCCACCCACCCAGATCTCAGGGACCATTGCAGAAGAGGGGGCAGAAGGATTGGAAGAGCATGACCATATGAAACCAGATTACTATAGGATCCTGGGGCCTTGCTCATATGAACCTGCAGCAATGGTGACAACATGCACAAGACCCATATAAACTCAAGCAGACAAAAACCAAGCATAGAACTGTAGAAATGGACAGCAGGTCCCAATTGTAGTTGAAGAACTATTGGCAGCTGATGACTGCTGGGTGAGGAAGAGCTGATCTTCTTAAAGGAGGTACTGTAGAGAGAATGACTAGACCCCAGTGGACGAACTTGCTCTGAGGGACATCTGGGGACACTAATTTGGCAGGTTAGGCCTTAACACAAATGACAGAATATATAAATTCCAGTAGTGTAGGGGGCTATGGGAGTGGGCCCATGGGGAAGGGGATATAAAGAAAATTAAGACTAATTAAGATGTTCTGTGTGAAACACACAATTAAATTAAAAACTTACAAAAATAATAAATAAAAGATTAAAATTAAAGATTAAGACAGTAGAATAAGATGAGATGGAATGCTGGAAGACTGAGTTGATTAATAGATTTAAGACAAAATGGTAAGCCAAATGTATGAAATTTTTCAGTATAAAAATAAGATGTTTGGCCAGGCACGGTGGCACACGCCTTTGATCCAGCACTTGGGAGGAAGAGGCAGGCGGATCTCTGTGAGTTCAAGGCCAGCCTGGTCTACATAGTGAGTTCCAGGACAGCTGGGGACACAGGGAGACCCGTCTCAAAAAGACAAAAAATAATAATTATAAGATATTTGTTTCCGTACTGTGGATAGCAAGTGTCATTCATTGAAATATGGCAATGGAGATATAACTAGTTGAATTATTTTCTTGAAAAGAAGCAGATCCACCCATTTCCCCTCAAGTTTCTCCTACTTTTCCTGTTTCTCTACATTTGCTTTCTTCCTGCTGCTGTCTTCTTCCCTCTTCTTCCTCTTCCTCTTCCTCCTCTTCTCATTCCTTTGCTCTTTTTTACATGTTCTCATACAGTATCAATGTCTTCCTTTTTAAAATTGTATTTTTGCAAATTTCATAGAATATAGTTTATCATACATCTTCTGCTGCATCTGGACCTCCTTTTTTAGTCCCTCACCAAATTTATGTACCGTAATACATAAATATATACAGGTCTTGAGAGTCATATTGTGTCCCCAAATGCCTTTCAGGGTACCTTCTTCCACTGGATTCTGGTCAACCTACTATGAATCTCAGTGTTGCTTGACTGACCCTCCCCTTCCCAGCAGCCATCAGTTGCTAGTAGTTCCTCAGATAAGGTCTGGGTTTCTTAACAACTTCATCTGTGGTGGAATTATGCCAGACTTGAGCTTATGTGGGACTCTCCATGCTATTAGCATTGCCCTGAGTTCATAAGTATAACTAGCTGTCTGGAAAACTGTTGTCTTGCTGGCTCTGGCTCTTACAATCTTTCTGTCCCCTTTTCCACAATGATCCATGAGCTTGGGAGACAGGAAATTTATTATATGTGTCCTATTCAGGGATAAACACCTTGCAGTCTCTAATTCTCTGCACATCGACAGTTGTAGGTCTCTGGGTTAATCACTATCAGCAACATATAAGGAATCTTCTCTGCTGTAAGTGGAGAGATACATTAATCGATTGGTATAAAAATAAATCATTAGAAATCAGTTTAATACTATGTCTAGTTAGCAGTATAGTTTCATTAGTCGTTAAAGATTTCCTCTTTTAACTTTTGTGTTGAGACTTATTTCTGGCTTTTAGAGGTCAAAGCTAAAAATCTTAAACTTCTTGGGCCGCCTTTCAAATTTCCTCCACTTCCCACCTGGACATCGAATTTCTGCGTGTGTTTTTGCATAATTCTCTGTAATAAAAGGGATATTTGGTTGTTGGAGAGATGGCTCAGTGGTTAAGAGCACTGGTTGCTCTTACAGAGGACCAGGGTTTGATTTCCAGCACCCACATGGTGGCTGATAACATCTGTGATCCTGGTTCATTGGGGGAATCTGGGGCTCTTGTCTGAGCTCCACAGGAATGTCATGGCATGACAGGGGTGCACTTACACATGTGGGCAATATAATTATGCACACAAAATAGAAATAATAAATAATATACTAAAAAATAGGAGACTTTTAGTGATTTAATGATTGAAATACCACTGCATTATTGCTGTGAATATCAGAGTTTGGTTATCATTTCTTTTTTCATATTCTTTGGCCTACAATATTAACAATCACCAAATAACTTTAAAAAATTATGCAAATTTTAGCCTAATGTGCACATTTGATATAGTCAATTTTCCATAAGTTTTAAATTCTAAAATACTGATTAGGATATCTGAGTAAGTAGTCTATAGGGAGAACACTTTAGCGTCAGTCTGTTTTCATTACAGTAGGTGTCAATCACCAGTTATCACTCAATTTCATTCTGGCCTTTACAATATTTTCTGCCTTTCATTTAACCAACTCAATTTTGGGTCATTTCATTCCACAGTTTCAAAATATTTGTACAGTTTGCATTTTATCAGTTAAAATATTTGTGGATGGAGAGATGGCTTAACATTTAAGACTATGTACTACTCTTGTAAAGGACCTGAGTTTGGTGCACAGCACCTATGTCAGGTAATACACAACTGCTTGGAGCTAGAGTTCCAGAGGCTTCCAATGCCTTTGGACTCAGAAATGTATCAACACATCATTCCTCCATTGTTAAGGCCTGTTTCTAGGACCATAAAAAGAGCAAGAAGACTATTAAACAAAGCAACAAAAATAAATGATTAAGGGAAAGACCAGCTCATAAAACTAGGTAAGGGGATGAAGATACAAACAGAAGGAATGAGAATTTATATCATGGACACGTTTATGAATATTTTATTTTAAAATTTTACTGACCTATAAATGTTAGATTGCACCATGACATTTTTCTGAACGTGTCTTTGCAGATTCTCTCCCCCTTCTTCCCACCCTTCACTTCTCCGGTCACCGCTACCACCAGCCATATCTCTGTGATGGTTCTGTTCCTTCTACCACTTCTTTAATGTCCTCCTCCCCTCTGAGGCTCTTCTATCAGCATCACAGCTGACACCCACTCTCTCATGTTCTTATTTACATACACACACATATTAAAATTAGGATCCAGAAATGAGCAAGAACATGCCATTTTTTTTGCTTTTGGAGTCTGGGTCACTTGTTAAAGTATTTGGAAAGGATAAAAGCTACTACTTAAAATGTATTAATGCATAAAATGAAACATGAAAGAAGGCTAATTAAAATTTAAGTCCAAAGATGTGGAACACTGGAAAGAATATTTGGTCTTAAAAGAAGGGCAAAAATGGACAAACTGTAAAGAACTAGTTTTCTTGATCTCAGAGAATTAAAATTGCTGGTGAATTTTCTTGAATTTTAGGACTATTCATGTTATTGCCTGCATTAATACTTTGTAAAATTTTGTTGCTTAGTAATTTATCATTGTATGGAGAAGCAGGATTAACTGTTTCCATTTTAAGGAAATTATGACTCAAGTTGTTATAGAAAAATGCTGATACAATATCAACAGCTGTGTCATCTATATCTACTTTGTGGATTTTATATCTACTCATACATGTTCATTGTTGCTCTAGTCACAATATTTGGGAATGGAAACAACCTAGATGTTCATCATCTGATAAATTAATATTGAAAACATGGTACAATTATAAAATGTTATTCAGTTGTTTAGAAAAATGAAATTAGGATATTCATGGACAAGTGAATGGAACTGGAAACAGTCATCATGGGTGAGATAACCCAGACACAGAAAGACAGCATCACATGTTCTATCTCATATGTGGATGTTAGCTTAAATCTTTGGATATGTGTACTTCAACTGGAAAACACATGGATGTGAGGAACTAATTAGGGTCCATGGGAAAGTCTTCCTGGGAAGAATCATGGAATGCAGAGATATAAGGGGAAAACAGAATGATGGGTAGGTGAGGTAAATGAGGTGGAAAATGGGATGCAGGGTAGAGGCCGGAGAATGGAAAGGGATAATTGACATGAAAGGCCTCTTTAAAATGTCATATGGAAACCTACTGCAGTAGACATTTCTTAAAATATATTCATTTGCATATGTAAAAAGAGTTTAAAGAGTTGTCCTATAATGGTGAGGGGGTGTGGGCAATGCCCTTACCAGACACCACAGGTTAGCAATTGAAAAGGCCGATGTCATTAACGTGGTGCCTCATTTGAAGCTGTTGACCAGGGAGGTCCCATAGACCTCAAACAATACTGGCTATTGCCATTGTTATTGCTCTCCATACTTGGAGGTGTGAACCTGTTGTTGAAGATATTACATATGTGAGTCATAGAACAAACATGGAGAAATAAAACTGGTAATGAACTTGAAGATTCATCTCTACTTTTTAGCATTCATAGTACTAGAATGTGCTATGCCTGCTACCATAAGGAAAAAGTATTCATCAGTCTCACCAAGATGTGATCCCTGAAAACTACAATAATGATTGGCCTGGAAAGATAAACCCATTGGTGCAATAGTGGCATGAATGTTATGTGACTAACCAACCACTTTCCAACTGGATCTAAGTTCAACTTGACAAAATGGGGCCCATTTATCAGGGCCAAGGACCTGTGGCTAGATAGGTCATAGGCCATAAGGGAGATCCTTTGACTATCATCCTGATAAATGGCCATAGTAGTAGATTGACACTTAATAACTGTTATACCTGTAAATCAATGCATGTCTCAACTTTTACTGGAGAAGCTTCTCTTGCAGCAAATGGCTATTTAGTTGTGGGTCACAAGTAGCCAACATACAGAATCAACCAGCTTCTGACTGAAATTTGGGTCCAAGTCTCCAGATGGAGCCCACATGTGCCATTGATACCAAGGCTTAGGAACCTGTGGCTAGACAGGTCACAGGCCTTAGGGGAGAGCCTAATATTATTATGCTGAATAGATATACTATTAAACTTATTCCTACTGACAAGCACAAGACTTGAATGAGCCTAAGCCAGACAAAATTTCAGCATGGATGGGATGAGGTAGCCAAGAAGCCCCAGCCCTAACTGTGGAACTATTGGCAATTGATAGCTGCTGAGAGAAATAGGATCAGTTGTCTTTAAAGGTGTGAAGTCTGGGAGGTTGACCAGGCTCCAGGGACTAGACCCATACCAAGAATATTTAGGAAACACAAATTATACTCAATAAGTCTTTAAAAAAGTAGGACATGAAGTGAAGTGGTGGTAGGTAGGAGCTGGTGGATCTTAAAGGTATGGGGCAGAGGGTTTAATATTTTCAAAATGCATGATATAAAATTCTTGAAGAATGAATGCAAATGTTTTTATTAAGGAAAGTGTATAACTGACTTTTGTAGAATTAACAGTCTAATAATACTGAATTTTCCAGGACATAAAAATGATATTTCTTTGGATCCTCTTTCATTAACAGTATGAGTTTCGGAATAGAGTTTTTGCATATATTTTGATAAGATTTATACTCAATGATTCTTTTTTTGTTATTCTGAATTACCTTTCTATTTATATTCCTATCTGTGTGTATTTTTAGATACCAAATCATCACTGGTATATAGAAACTTGATGGGTGTTATGTACTGGCCTTATATTCTCTGACCTGGTTACATTCACATCTAGTTTCCTAGGGATTTGTGGAAAGCTGATAGTAGTTTCCACATATATTGACATAGTCTGATTAGAGAATTAATCACCAGGAGTCCTGTTTGCGTTGAACTTCATTTTCTGCTCATAGAGACCATTTGAGAATGATTCTTATCTTATTCCCTTGCAAATAAAAGTTCCACATCTCTCTCCTGAGTCTCATAGCAATTCAGTCATACAGGTCTTTTATTGCATGTCCATTGATTTTTGGGGCAGAATAGATCACTTTTATCATGTCCTTTGCTCTCAAATCATACTAGCTTCAAGTAGCAGTACAATTGATTCAATACATTTAATAATATGAATTGAGAAGTGTTTGAAATATGATTTTAGAAAATTAAATTGGTATTATAAATAAAAATAGATCTTATTTTGACTTTATTATGATATTTTATTATTTTATTACTTTATTTTATATTTTTATTAGTTTATTTCTATCCACAAAGCTAGCTTTTTATGATATATTTTTAAAAATTGGTCCATTCTGCAGCCTTTTGATAGTAAGACACTATTACCTCTTATTTAATCATTACTATTTTACAGTGAAATATTTTATTGTATTCCCTAAAATGTATTTGTTTTAAATTATTGCTCTATACAGTGAAAAGCAAGCATTAGGATGAACAAAATCATATAGGAAAAAAAATAAGAACTTACAGCTTCAACACCAAGGATGGCAGAGTGCAGATCTGGGCTTCCTCTTGCGTCATTTCACATGGTTCTAGGCATCTTCTTGGACCGTTCCTGTCTTGCCATATATAATCATGATTTGTGATTTAAAGTACTTGTTCCAGGCTTGGCTGTTGACAGTGAAAGATTATCTGTTAATTGTTGGTTCCTGAGGCTATTTTACAATTTATAGCTTTTGAGTATGTTTCTGTTTCTCTTGCTGAATTTAAATGTCATGAAATGAGATAAAGGTTCTTAAAATTATGTTCAAATGTTGAAAGAAATATAAATTTTCTAAAGAAGAAAGTCAAATTACAAAACTTATTTTATGTTGTTATGATGTTCTTAGCATCTGGAAGTCGAAGGCTATCTAAAAGCACAGTTATTAATTAACGTGGAATCTCAGGGAGGAATATTTATAAAAACTACTTTCAGGGTTAAGGCTTTAGCAGTTACATGTTGAGCAGAAGTATATTAAATATTAATAGGCTAGTGCAGGTGCAATAAAAGTTTATGAGTAGGTCAATATATACCTGAGCAATTTTCTCTGATCATCACTTTAACAGCCTTGCCCAACTCCAATATAACATAGCAAACAGAACAGGCTATGCAACAAGGTAAGTCTCGATCCTACTGCAACACTACCTTCATGTTTCTAAACAAATATGCTATTCATTGGTCAAATTAGGAATATTTCTATTTTGTATTTACTTAAATTAGCAAAATAGGATAGCTTTAACTTGTCATTTTATGTATATTGTTTGTTCTAAAAGTAGAGAGCACATTCATATTTTATGAGATTTAAGAATAAGTTATTTGTCTAAGTAAACTCTCAGTTTTGTTTAAATATTTTGGTGGGGAGGGTTTTTCGAGATTACCTCCCTGTAGCCCCAGCTGTCCTGGAACAATCTATGTAGAACAAGCTGTTCTCCATTTCATAGAGATCCTTCTGCCTCTGCACCTGCCTCTGCCTCTGAGTGCTGGGATTAAAGACATGCACCACCACACCTGGCTTTTGTCTACATATTTTATAATGCAAAATAGAACTGAACAATAGTTTTGGAAAATACTGGATACTCCAAGTATTTTGAGTGTATTTAGGGAAATCTATATAGACAGAATGGAATGCTAGATTTATAAAATATTTCATGATTGCTAACAGAATTTTATAAATCAGTCATCAAATAAAATATTAGTCACATAAAAAATGGTTAGCAGCTTATAATTTCCCCATAAAATATTGCTTGAAATGACTATGATCTGAAAAATAATCCTTGTAATTGTCATCTTGAGAAATGAATAATTTTAGTCCTTGTAGTTTTTGAGTACTCCAGAATAGCTTAATTTTGGTATGTGAACTTTCTTCTGACTTTCTATGTTAAAGAAGGGCAGTATCATAAACATATTCATCTTCACTTTCCTTTGAAAGGCGAAAAGTACCATCCTTGTCACTGGCTTATTGGGATCAAATTGTGAACAATACTATCTCTATCATGGAATAGGAAGTTGCAAATTTCAGTGATAGTACCTGCTTGTATTTCAAGCACTAGAGAAGCCTGAGGGAGGAGAAAGTCCAGGTCGTCAGTCTAGGATACAAGGAACATTCTATCTTACAACAAAGAAGGACAGACAACTGTGAAAATAGAGAAACAGTGCAGGTGTAAAGATTAAGGAACTAGAAAGATATCTTAAAATGAGAGGCAAGACACAACATACCACAGCTTGGAGAAAACTTTTCTTTCTGTTTGTCATCTTAGAGTGATATACAGTGCACATCATTAATTTACTCCTTTCATCAATGTTGTGTGTATTGCTTACATTTTATTATTATACAATTTTAGATTACAGAATGGTAAATTATCTGAAACTCTACTTTCAGTTCAGAAACTAATGTATGTATGTATATACATAATTTTATAAATAATTGTGGTTTTATTGTCATTAAATATTCTAAGTTTAAATACAAATTCTTTTCTTTCCTCAGATGGCAAGGAGGAAATTTAGTGGACTAGAAATCTTTCTGATTGTCCTCTTCATTATAGTAACTATAATAGCTATTGCTCTAGTTATAGTTTTAGCAACGAAGACACCTGCTGTTGAAGGTAAGTGTTGCTAAAATTTCTGAAACATTGGACTGAAGTCAAGGGAGAGTTACTTCATAACAGTTACAGATTAAAAAAACATATTGGTGACTGTGAGATGTTAGGAGAGAACTGACTCCTGTAAGTTATCCTTGGCCATCCATATGCATGTTCTGGTGTGTAAATACCGCCCCCCAAAGAAATTAATAAAAATATAATAAAACACAAAACAGTAAACTATGAGAAATGATAGGAAATGTGAAAAAGAACTTAGTACAAATTTCACAGTTACTCCAACTTTTTCTATGCACTATACCCTCGTAATTACAAACAAAAGCTACTGTCATTAAGGAATTCATGTGCGTTGGTATTAATAGTCTTCCCACCTTGTGCTACTCAATGAGAAGTGGTGCAAAGAAGGGAAGATGTTAACATAGGATGGAGTAATGTGCCTGCTGTTGCTAGTGAAACTACTCTCACCAGTGAGAAAGCTAAGGTTTTCAGGAGTTTGCACAGCACATGGTTTTGGGGGGGCAATATTCTCTTTGTCTTGGCTCAGATTTTTGTGGTGGTGGTTGTTTGACAAAGTAAAAACATAGAAGGTGACTGAAGGCTTCAGGTGTTTAATGAGTTTCTTCTATCTTAATGCAGAGTTGCTGCACACTAGCATGGAACACCAAATCTCCTGTTTCTTCACTATTCTCTCTTGACCAAATAAGGATTGAAGAGGATGCTCTACTCTGTGCTCTGGTCAAACACTAGTTAGAAATTCCTGTCACTTTTATCATCATCCAGTTACTGACAGCTCACCAAGTAGTCAGCACTCCTAACTTCTAGAAACCAAAGAATAGAGTATTGAAAAAAATAATTAAATCTTTTATGTTGATGACCAGGTCTGAATTTATAGGCCTTTAAAAATGAAAGTAGATTATTCCACCTTAAATATATATATATATATATAAATTGAATATGTTTGCTCAGCATACTCACTGCTTACAAATATGTAAGCATAATATTACTATCTTCTTTCTTCAGAAATAGCCAGTCCAACTTCAACACCAGCCACCACTGCTTATCCTTCAGGACTTGGAAAATGTCCCACAGATCCAAATGAACCTGTCAATGAAAGAATTAACTGCATTCCAGAACAACATCCAACACAGGTCTGCCAAAACTGCTCTTAATGCTTTAAAAAATACATACATCATTTTATGAAGATAACTTCTCAGTACAGGATAATTCCAAACTGTTAATTACCTAATCATGAACGTCATGTGCCACCTCTTATACCACTGTATAAATACTTGAGAACTGAAGTTACTTGCTTCTCTGTTCCTGTGTTCATTTCAAATTAACAAGTCAGTATTCATCCATGCTTAACAAAATACTGTTGAAATAAACCTTCATGGTCTGTCTATCTTCTATCTCTACCTTACAGTGCAATCTATTATAGCACTGGACATGCATGAAACTGCCTATGTAAAATTATCCTATTTGTAGTGCTAACATTAAGAAGAATCTGTAGAAAAGGAAACACCACTTTCGAAAGATTATATTTTTATTTTATGGCAATTAAAAGAGAATTAGTACTGAATTAAATGTAGCTGATTAGATTCATGTAACCATAAGTTGATCCAGCCTTTTAAATCCACCAGTGTGCAAATAAACATAGATGAGTGTGCACTTTGCATCTCCGGACTTGTCAGGCTCTTCAGGTTTAAATCTCACTTTAATCACACGAAATCACTTATAAAATTTCTAATAAACCTTTTCCTACAACATGATTAACACATACTTTCCTGATTAAGTTTCTGCAAACTATGCCAATAGATGAGAATTCTTCAAGGAATTGCTAGTATTTGATCCTATAGCTTAGCCTCTGATGAAACAGCTGGATAGCCTTGTGTTTACCCTGCCAGAGGAAACAAAATGTCTTCTAAGTGCCATTCTTCTCAAAAAATGATGGAAAATCAATGCTGAATCTATGAGGAACAAATTACTCTTCTAGGAAAGCAACATTTGTAAACATGTGATTTAGCTTTGACACCTCCTCTTAGTTTTTATTGTCAATTGAACCTATTATTTTGCTGAAGAATATTTTTTGTGTGAGATAAATTAAGCTCATGAAGTAAGCAAAGTCTTCTTCAGCAAATATGTTTATACTTGCTGTTCGTGAAGAGAAAGCGGGCTGTATGTGGCACTACCAGCCTGCAATCCCAGCCTGTTGGGAATCTGATGTAGCAAGACCACAAGTCCTAGGCTAGCCTGGGCAAAAAAGCAAGCGTCTCTATATACACCTGGGAGGCAGTTCAATGTCAGACAATGAAGATTTGGGCTTGATTCAACAGAAAAAGCAAAAAGAACTGAGTGGGGAGGAGGGGAAATAGAAGGGAGGGCAGGTGAGGGGAAGGAATGGAAGTTTTCTTGATTTTTAACAAGAGAAATTCAAATTTATCAAAAATAATTTAAATAAGATTCTGATTTTAATGAACTCTCACTAACTGAATTTTAGATTTATCTGGGAACTCAAATAGTTTGTTAAGGCCAAATGAATATGTCAAAGTAATTCTTCAAGCTCAGAGCAAAGCTGAAATTAGTGCTGTGTGCAAAGTTCAACCTTAGCTCATGCTCCATGAACTCAGTAGCCATGATTCACTAATCAGGGTCTTGTAATTTTCATTAATTAGAAGATTTTTGCAAGGTAATATCTTTTACAGTAAAAAGTTGACTAAAGTAAATAATTAATGAAAAATAAAATGTGCTCTAAATTATAAAGCTACCCTATACATTCTACTTCTCCCGTTTAAATGAGAATACATTTCAAATGTGACTTTTATTCAAATTCTGTCACTCAGATTTTTATGTTATTTATAAATACATAATTTTAAGGCAATATTCCTAATAATGCCTTTAACATACATTAAATTTTATCTTTCCACCATCTCAATTGACAACCTAAAACAATGATTTATTTCTTTAATATAAATACCTGAAACTCTAAATATGAGGAAAGCATTTGAATAAATATTATTTAGCTCAAAAAGGTGGATAAGATTGAATTAGACAAAATGACTGCTTTCCATTAGTTTCCTTAAGTTTTATTAAAAATCCTCGGGTTTTATGTCTCTGAAGATGGATCACGACTAAAAGTACTTGAACACACCATATTGAACATCTTTTGTACAGATTTATTTTTAATTCAAAAGGCATGTATGCTTATTACTCAATAATAACACAGTACGGAAGAGTCAAAACAACAACCGCATCATTCCCACTCAATGTTTAGTCAGCTTTGTATACTATGACATAAACCATGGATTTGCATTATTCACACTTATTTCTCACAGCTTTGGAGGCTGCACATCTGAGCTAAAGATAAAATATATATATCTGAATTGATTTCTAGAAAGGCTTTATTCCTGACTCTGTAGATGGTGATTATTTGCCATCGTCACATAACAATATTTCAATGTGGACACTAGAGGGAAAGTAATCTCTTTGTGAGGACACTGATATTCTTGCATTCCATGCCCTGACCTTATTTTAGCCTGATATTCTTCCTCAGATGCCCTCTCTCCAAATATGGTAATGTGGTGGTGGGGGAAGGTAAGACTTTATATGATTTTTGGAGCACACAATTTCACTTAATGCTATTGAAGGAACTTGCAATTTACTATATCCTATTTCTATATAACTCTATTGGTACAATTTTATTATAGTCTATACTATAACTACTCAAGTCCACATAACAAAATGATGTGAGAAATTTATTGCAATTTTACTTATGAGAGTTTAATAAAATTATGCCTATTAATGGATACTCAATGTTTCTTAACTTTGTGATTTTTCAAAAAAAAAAAAAATCTCTGATAGAACCATGACATTAGAGAAGTGAAAACAGTGGAATTTTCTTTTTTTGAGATAGATCTAACTGCAGAGCCATTTTTTTCCTGGAACTAGTTATGTAGATCAGCATCATTGCCTTGAACTCAGAGGTCTGCCTTTTTCTGCCTCCTGAGCACTGGAATTAAAGTTTAGCCTTGGAAAATTCTTAAAGTATTGAATAATGTGGAAAACAGATAACACACAAAAGAAACATTAGATCTCCATAAATAATCTGAAATAAATAAAAATTTAGAATCAATATTATTCTTAGACTAGTACTTTGGCATACATATGCAGTGAATTAAAAGATGCCTCCAAGCATTTGTATGAACTCAGAGTCTCAAAATCAGGCCTTATTTAAAAAAGGAACTTTTGAGCAAATTCCCAGTGGCCTGAAAGCCTGTTTCCTTATTTTCATGCACCATCCCTGGCTCTTACAGTATATTCTGCCCTCTCTTCTACAGTCCCGGAATGCTGGGTAGGTGAGGTTTAATATAGAGTTCTATCCAGGGACATGTGCTCTGCAGTCACATGTTGTGGCCGTCAGTGTGCATCTTGTTTTGTTGCATGAGGAAGCTGTGCTGTTGAAAACTAAGAGGTACAGCAGCAGTCTCTCCACCCCCTGTTCCATAATGTTCCATGAGCCTTCGGTGACAAGGTTCCACTGTAGATGGGTCACTTAGAACTCGGCATCTTTCAATATATATTCTCTATGTGTGACCAGTTGTGGAACTCTGTAATAGCCTCCATCTGTTGTCAAAAGACCTTTTCTTATGAGTGGCATATGGTGTACTTGTCTGTAAATATAAGGATCCATATTTGGCATGTAGTAAAAAATTTTGTCTAGATATATGACAGAGATAAGGTTTTCTCTAAGACCTATGACTTCTCTAGCCATGTATATTTACAGTGCTGCCCATGAGTTCCCTCCCACTGAGAGGGATTTAAGTCCAATAAGATAGCTGTTTATCACTCACTAGATAAAAGTGCCATTACTGCACCAATAGAGATAGTTTGCTTGTCACAATGGCGACAACATGCACAAGACCCATCCTGACTCTATCAGACAAAAATCCAGCATAGAACGAGTGAAATAGGCAGCAGGCCCCGACACTAGCTGAAGAACTATTGGCAACTGATAACTGCTGGGTGAGGGAGAGTAGATCTTCTTTAAGGCAGTGGCTGATAAACTCGCACTGAGAGACATCTGGGTATAAATATTTGACCAGATAAAACTTAATATATGACAGAATGCATGAAATTCAATGAAGAAAGAGCTACAGGGGCATGGATGGAGGAGGGGTCTAAATTTGATTAAGAACAATTATATGAAATATGCAAAAACTCAATACATACATTTAAAAAAAAATCTCCTGAAAAAAGGACTTCGTAGCACTACATAAAGCAACAGAGAGAGAATTATACCATTTAAAGATGGAAACAGAATTAGAGTCAAAGAATGTCAACTCTACCAGGAGCTCATGGAATTCAAGGGAAGACTCTTCTCCTAACCACTCAAAGAAAGCTTGTCTTCCCAGATACCTGGAGTTAGGGTGTCAAACCTGCAGAGCTGTGAAAGAATTCCTCTATGGCTCTAAGACACTCTTTTTTCAAGGTTATGCATGGGAGCCAGAAGAAACTAAGCAACCTAGTGCATTTTGAGAAATTTAATGTCTTCTTTGCTAGCTTTTTACTTTGTCAAAATGCGTTTATAATATGTTTCTTTTTTGTTTTCTAAACAGGCTT
Organism: Nannospalax galili; assembly: GCF_000622305.1. Classification (NCBI taxonomy): domain Eukaryota; kingdom Metazoa; phylum Chordata; class Mammalia; order Rodentia; family Spalacidae; genus Nannospalax; species Nannospalax galili. Next base: position 6,938,174 of record NW_008335436.1, read on the forward strand.
TACATCTTCCATATTATATTATGCTTAACTTTTTGCATGAACTAAAATGTCAAAACACAGAATGACTGTTAGGAATGACAGCTTTTGTAGAACACGTCTTTGTGCTGTTGAAGACCTTTCAATATGTTAGATTAGTAAACCTGCACAAGTAGAAGTCATACTTGAGGCTATGATAGCTACCAACCTTCTAGGGAAGGACTGCACTCTTGTTCGCAATGTGTAAATATGTGTTTTTATACATAGACAACCATTTTAATCTGGTGTGAAAATAGGCGAGTTTAATGCATATACGCTCAGTTGATTAAAATGTAGTATTTAAAAATTCATTTTTATGAAAAAGAGCCACAAAAACTCTATGGCTGTTCAAATTATGAAAATATGTCATATATTAAATGCTATCATTATGCAGATGCTCAGTACACTGTTGAAATTCACCGCTTCACAACGCTGCTCAGCATTTTATGTATGCATTTAGAACCTTTTCTGCTTTACATGATCTTTTCACGGAGTTAGCAAGATCTTTGAATAGTCAAAATTCTGTTATATTCTCTGAATTACAGTAGCTTTTTGTGGCTATTTAAAATAGATCCAAGTCGTAAAATGAAGAGTTGATAGGTGAAAATATCTCTCTGAAATACAATGAATTAGCAGGAACAGGGGAATTTGGTCCAAACATGACCAGAATATAATGTATGAAATTTGAGAATATTTCAATAAAAATAAAATCAATTTAAAAAATTGAGGCTGAGGATGCAGTTCAGTGGTCCAGCAGTGACGTAACATGTACAAGGTCCCAGGTGTATGGCCTAGTTTGTACTGCAAAACATTATATGCGCTTGAACTAAATCTAGATTGTGTAGTTTTGCCTGCAACTTGGTACCTAAGTATGATGAAAGAAATGTTTCATTTTTTTCTTCGTTAGCCTCATGATGATAGAGGGAAATATAATTACTGAGGTCAGGAACCTTGAAATATGTAAACTTAAATGATGTGCTTGGAAAAAATCACACTTCATAGCATTAATTTCTGATGTGCTATAATAATTGAATGCGTCAAAGTTTATATTTACAAATGAAAGGAATCAAAGAACAACGGATATTTCTAAGCATTACAAGGTTGAAGAAATAAACTTATTTTTTTAAACATTCATTTACTGGTAAAACAGACTTGTCCATTAGATTATAGTACTAATCATGTTATCCACTAAAACCATTTTACCAGGCTCAGTGTGCGGCCCGCGGCTGTTGTTGGAGTCCATGGAACAGCACTGTCATTCCTTGGTGCTTCTTCGTAGATAACCATGGCTATAATTCTGAGGGACTAACAACAACAGATACTGGTAAAGAGTGTTCTGTCACGAAAATTCACTATGATATGTTCTTAATTCTTTAAACATTTATTTTTATTGATTTTTTTGGGATTTTGTTTTTTGAAAATATTTGATTATTTTTATTTTATGCGTATGAATGTATTGCCTGAATGCATATAATTGCACCCATGTGCACAACGGAGGTCAAAAGAGGGCGGGCATAGGATCCCCTGTAACTGGAGTTAGGGAAGGTTGTTATCGCCATGTGGGTGCTGGAAACTGAACCCTGGTCCTCTGCAAGAGCAGCAACCAGTTCTGTTAAGAGCTAAGCCATTTCTCCATACCCAAGTTTTTGTGCTTTTCATAGAATATAGTTTGATGGTATTTAGATCCACTCCTCCCTCTGTAGCTCTCCTCACTGTATCCCACACCATTTAACATATATACATGTATATATGATATGGCCTAGAAATCTGATTTGTGTCCCCAAATGTTCTTCAGTGTGGTACCATCCACTGGGCCCATTAAAAGTCCTATTCATGTAGGACATTGTCTTTCTCCCTCCTAACAGCCATGTAATTGCTGGAAGTTTTTTAGGTATGGTTGGTGTTTCTTACCCACTTGCCCATTTCTATGCTGGGATTTTGTATAGTTTGCACTTGCATAGGACTTGTGTATGCAGTGACCATTGTTGAGAATTCAAATGAGTAACTGACTAATTTTCTGGAAAGACTCTATTTCCTGTGGTCATCCCTTCCCTCTGGCTCTTACATTCTTTCTGCCTCCTCTTCCACAATGATCCCTGAGCCTTGGAAGGTTTTAAATAGGTGTCCTATCAGGGATAAGCTATTTCTTAGTTTGACCAGTTCTGGTACTCTGTAATAGTCTCCATCTGTTGCAAAAAGTAGGTTTTTTGATGAGGAGTGAAAGGTGCACTTGCCTGGGCTACTCATGAGCTCTCCCCTGGCAGCCTCACCTGGATGGGGCCAAGGTCAAAGGAAATTCAATAGGAACAGAATGAGTTAGTTCTTACTAGCTAGTAGAGAAGGCCTGAGCTCTGGAACAGAGGGACTGGAGATGGTCTCAGAGCAAGGGGGTGGGCAGGGAGGTATCTAGTGAACTTATGCCTGCTACTCAGAGCCTGTCCAAGAGCCTCCTCAGGAAAGGGCCAAAGCCCAAGGAGAACCATGGGAATCTATTTTAAAATTTTCTTTGAAATGAATATCTTGAATAGAATCTAGAAGGATTTGCCCCCAAATTTTTTATTTTGTATGTTTTATGTTTATATCTTTTATGTTTACATCTTCTAAAGTAAATATAGAAACACTCATTTGTCATAGTATAATAAAAATATCATGAAACAAATTCTTAGTATTTTAAATATACATGAATGATTTCAAATATACCTGCCTCCCCCCTTTATTTAAGGTTTGGAAGCCAAGTTGAGCAGGATCCCTTCCCCTACGCTGTTTGGAGGCGACATTAATAATTTACTCCTCACAATCCAAAATCAGACTCCTAATCGCTTGCGGTTCAAGGTTTGGCTTTTACTATTTCTACAGTAGATTTATTTAGTCATAAAGCGTAATTGAAAAATACACTCTTTATCCTTCTGATATGTTGTCCTAGGACTGCTTATGTGAGTTATCTTGTCTGTATGCTTGTTAAATTGAACAACGATCAGCAATAGTTTCCGCTGTAGTCATTTTTGAAGAATTTAACTACCATAGTCTTTGTATAATATATAGTATATTGTCTCAAGGAGAATAAGTGCTCAGAATAAGTCAGTATTTCTTTTTAAATTTAACTATAGTCTCTGTACAAGCATTACTTTAAAATTTGATTTGAGAAAAGACTTAATTTTGCAATGTTATGATTAAATGTTATGACTGAACTTTTGCTTGATTTTA
>NW_008335436.1:6941525-6943488 GCF_000622305.1 Nannospalax galili
TTACTTATTTTTGCATTGTTAAAGTTAAAACTGATGGGTTTTCCTATGCTCAATAAATGATCTAGCACCACACTGTATGTAAAGAAGTAAGGATATTTATGGGACTCGGGAGATGGCTCAGCAGTTAAGAACACTGTTCTTGCATGAGACCTGCATTCGAATCCCAGCACCCACATGGCCACTGACAACTGTCCATAACTCCAGTTCTGGGGGATCCAATGGACTCTTCTGTCCTCCGTGGGCATTGCATGGCATGGGTGCACTTACCTACAAGCAGGCAACATATACATATACATAAATTAAAAATAATATTTTTTTTAAAAAAAAGAACCAAAGGAATGGGATCATGGTGGCCCTTGATCCCAGCACAGGGAGGCAGAGAGAGGTGGATCTCTGTGAATTCAAGGCGAGACAGATATTAAAAAGCACTTCAAACAATGAACTAGAAAAAGTGTAGTTTTTCATAATATTCTCTTGCTTTTATATGGAAAACTTCTTAAAAAATTAAATATAAATAGTTTTCAACAATTTACTTGGCTTATCTGTGTATAACCATTAAATAAGGTTAAAATTATATTGTGATTAGATAGCTCCTTTATAATATTACTAAATTAATGTTTTGTGTCCATACTTTACATTTAGTAGATCAGAGATGAGAAATGTTGACTCAAGTAATGTTTATGTGCTTCCAACACTTGGCAGATTACAGATCCAAACAACAAAAGATTTGAAGTTCCTCATCAGTTTGTAAAAGAATTCAATGGACCCTCATCTTCTGAGACACTGTATAATGTGCAGGTTACAGATAATCCATTTACCCTCAAAGTTATCAGGAAAAGCAACAACAGAATCTTGTAAGTCGTGCTTGTATTTTTCACATATATGAATTCCAGGAAGAGGCCAGTGTTAATGCCAGTACATTATAACAAGGAATACATTAATTTCCTCAAAAAGAGTGGAAATAAAACTTTGCAGGGACTGTGAAGATAAGCTAGTTTTAATTCCTATGGGCAAAAGGAGAAAACACTAACTGATGCCAATCAAAGGCAAAGGTGGAAAAAAATCACGGGTAAAGTTTAGCATTGCTTGTAATTATTCCCATGTTATGCATGTTATCCTCATTATTTATGCTTTCCTGAAACACTTTTCAGGATGAAATAGTTGCTACTCAGGAAGGTATTAAGTACCATTGTAATATTTAAAAATTACCATGCACACTTTAAGTTAAATATACACTTAACTCTTTCTCTTAGATGTATTGGCTGAGGGTGAGATGTAGTCGGTGCAAAGAACTTCACAATTTCCTACAAAAAGTTAAACTCTATGCTGCTTTTTGCATGAACTCTTGTGTGGGGGCTTTGGGGAGGGTGCAGATAGGACAGAGAGTTTAAATAAGATTAAGAAGTATTGTATGCAGCACTTGGGAGGCAGAGGTAGGTGGATCTCTGTGAGTTCAAGGCCAGCCTGGTCTACACAGTGAGTTCCAGGACAGCTGGGTCTACAGGGAGACCCTGTCTCAAAAAGACCAAAAAAAGAAAGAAAAAAAATTATTGTATGAAATGCACAAAAACTCAATAAAATAGGCTCAAAAATTCAAAGTTCATGTTCTTGTTACCAAGAATGTTAATTAACTTGTTGCCACCACCAAATCTTAGAAATATAATTTCACTAGCCATATGTGCAGTTTAAAAATTTTGCTTTGCTTTGTACTAGATGATAAAAGATATTAAATTCAGGGCTGGAGAGACGGTTCAGCGGTTAAGAGCACTGACTGCTCTTGCAGAGGACCCGGGTTTGATTCCCAGCACCCACATGGCAGCTACAAACCATCCTTTACTCCTGTTCCACGGGAATCCGAAGCCCTCTTCTGGCCTCTGCAGCATTGTATGACATGGGTGCACTCACATACATGCAGGCAATACACTCATACGCATGAAATGAAAAAAAAAGAAATCAACAGATA
>NW_008335436.1:6943510-6949432 GCF_000622305.1 Nannospalax galili
TTATGCTAAAATCAAAATTTTTCAAATCACACAGAATGTGTTAAATCATTTCATTTAATTATTCACTATTGTACCTCGATATATTAGAGTATACCACATAAAAGTATAAATTAATTTTAAACACAAATTACAAGTAATATATTACAGCCAACATTTCTTAAGTTACTTATTTAGTCAGCATAATATATAAAGTCTGTCTTTCTGGAAAATTTGACTTTTGGAATAATTGATTTTGAAATAAGTTTTAGCATAAATGTTAGATTTTTCTCTTCCCTACTTTTATGAATACTTTGGGAATCTCATTCAATGTATTTCGATCATATTTACTCCCCTTTTCCAACTCCTCACAGGTCCACCCTCCCACTTCCCTACCCAGCCAACTGTGTGTCCAGGTTTTTAAAATATATATACACATCCAAACCAGTTTAATTTTGCATATACTTTGGATGTGTGACCATTCAAAGGTGTAAGGTCGACCTACCAGGGGCACTTTTGTTTTAAATTAAATTTCATTTTGATTTTTTTTTGGATTTATTTATTTTTATGTCTATGAGTGTTACCTACATGTATCTAAGTGTATGAGAAGATGTTAGAAGAGGGCATCAGATTCCCTGGAAGTGGGTTACAGATAGTTCATTAGCCACCATGTGAGTGTAGGGAACTGAATCAGAATCCTCTTAGCCTTGGAGTCATCTCTCCAGCCCCCAGTGGCACACTCTTATTCTTAGAATATGGGATCCAGTTTAATAGTGTATTGTAAAACACAGTGCCTGGAAAAAAGGAGCTCATTTTGCACCTTGATCTTTTGGAAACAAGTTGTTCTTTAAAAACTTGGATTTCTTTCCTTAGTGTGTTTCATCCTTGCAAAGAGTGATAGTGGTAGTTATGCTTTGACGATTAGAGGTAGGATGCATGTGAAAAACTGTCCTGATGAAAATGAAATTCTGTTGATGTAATACACAAGTCCTGTCTGTGGGACAGATTGTATGCTCCCAAAGTTTGAGCCCAGCTGAAGCCTGACACTGTTAAATGTTCTGAATGATGTTAACATTAAACACATATTGATGGAATATTTTATTTATGCATATATTATTATTTTTTATTTCATGGTTCAGGTTTGATACCAGTGTTGGTCCCCTGGTGTACTCAAACCAGTATTTACAGATTTCAACTAAACTTCCAAGTGAATATATTTATGGCATTGGGGAGCATATTCATAAGAGATTTCGTCATGATTTGTATTGGAAAACATGGCCAATCTTTACTCGAGATGAAGCTCCCGGAAATGTAAGTTATATCATTCCTTTTATCAACCCAATTCATTAGAGCAGTTGATACTTTCAGCTCATTTGAAACTGTTGTTTGTGTGACATTGCCCATTTACACGTAAGAAATAACTATTTTGGTATTGTTTATATTTTAAAATAAATTCTTATTGTAACAGATTTAGAATTTTAATTGGAATGCAAAGTATCAGCTTTATTACAACATTTTCAAACATAATTTGTATTGATCTTCCTCCATCTCCTCCCACATCCTCTCCCTCCCTTATGTCCCACGTGAACTTTCCAAGCATGCAGGAGCCTCTTTGTGCTTTAGTGTCACATGTGTTTTATTAAACTCCCTTCCTCAGCGCCTTTTTTCCTCCTCCTCATGTTTACCTTTCTGTACCCCACACAAGCATCCATGCACACACAGATAAATATTTAAAGATCGGATTCACATATAGGAGGGAACTTGTCAAAATGTGGTTTTTGTCTTCTGAGTTGGGGTTACTTCACTTAATATAGTATTTTCCAGAGCCATCCATTTTTCTGCCATTAATTTTTCCTTCCAGTTGAACAAAATTTCATTGTGTATTTATACCACATTTTCATTATGCACTTCTCTGTCGATAGGCATCTAGGCATATTTTTTTTCTTGCTTTTGTAAATACAACAATAAGCATGGGTTTGCTAGTATGTCTGTGGTAGAAAATGGAGTCCTTTGGGTATATACACAGAAGTGTTGTAGCCAAGTCACAATTTTATTTTTAAAATTTCCAGGAACTTCAACATTGACTTCTATAATGGGTGTGTCAGTCTGCACTCCATCCAACAGCTAAGAATTCATTTGTCTACATTTTCACTAGAAATTTTATCATTTTGTTTTCTTGACAATAATCATTTTGACTGGGGTACAATGTAATCTCAGGGTAATTTTAATTCGCATTTCCCTTTTGGCTAAGAATGTTGAACACTTAAAATATTTATTTTCCATTTGAGTTTCTTCCTGTGAGATCCATTTGCTCCATTAACCCAGTTATTGTTTGGTAGCTCTGTTCTTTGGGTACCTATCTTTCACAGTTCTTTCTATATTCTAGATACCAATCTCCTGTCTGAAGTAGAGTTGGCAAAGATTTTCTCCCACTCCTTAGGGCATCACTTTGCTTTGTTTATAGTGTCCTTTGCTCTGTAGAAGATTTTTAATTTCAATATTTCACTTGTTACTCCATGGGATTATTTCCTGTGCTGTTAGAGTCCTGTTCAGAATGCTCTTGCATACACATAACTCTTGAATTTTTTCCCTGATATATTTCTCTAGCAATTTTAGCATTTTTAATTTTTACATTAAGATCTTTTCTTGATGCATTCTGTGTTGAATTTTATTTTGGTGTCATTTATCTTAATAAATATAGAGAAATCCTAACTTCACTGACTGTATTTTGCTACTATTTGAGCATGAATAAATATTATTGGGTGTTTTATTTTTATTATGAATTTATATTTTATCATTCCACTTTAGTCACTCTTGTTTTTAAATCCAGCAAGCTAGAATAATAACAAACACCATGTTCTATCTATAGCACCCTATCTTCCTATCTTCAGGTTACATTTCCTGCAGATCTGTTCACTTTTCCCTGATCTATAGCATAGGAGAAGCTTCTCTAACTCCAAATTATTACCAGAGAGTAGTTTTTCTTTGTAAGTACTGTAACTTGACAGGATTTGAATTCATAAAATCTGTCACCTGACATTTCATATCATGAAAATATCTCCCAGACATCCCAATAATAAATTATCTTTAGAAACTTTCTAACACTTCATTATTTAGATGATAATGATTACATTGCATAATTTCTGTGTATCTTTGTCTTTTATATGACTGTGAGATTCAGGAGGCCAACAACTTAACCATTGATATTATTTTTATTGTTTATTAGTTTTAAACACCAATGCTACAATATCATTTCCCCAAATGAGTGAGTGATTACTTGAAGGAGCTTCCATTTGTGCAAAGCTACTTAGAAATTCACTGATATCTGTTATATACAGCAATGAAATATTGGTACTTGAAATAGAAACTCAGCTGAGAGCCTCAGACTGTCTTCCCTTAAGCCTTTCTTTTAAGTCTTTGTATAAAATCATGTAGAAAGTCTACCCATTACCTTTCAGTGTTCTGAGACTTTACTTCCATCATCTCACCTGCTCTCAACAAATATACTGCAAAACGTGAGGATAGTCCTTTTCATATGTGTTGGGCAAGATTGAGACCTGATGTGTGTGCCATTGCCTACTCATAGTAGCTTATTCAAACATATTTAATTATAACAAAGTGAACAAAGGTCAGTCATCTATTAACATGTCTATTTTTAACATAAAATTATTGACATGATATCCTTTTTGTATGAGGTTTAATGTGGTTTTATAGAAAAAAATAATATAGAATTATAGAGAAATTTGCAGAAAAAATGAGTTTGCAAATCTTGCTTTAACATATTTCAACTTCACTTTCAATTTAGTTGAGCATTTAATTTTCAAAATTTTGTCTTTTAGAATAACCATAATCTCTATGGGCATCAAACATTCTTCATGGGCATTGAAGACACAACTGGAAAATCATACGGTGTTTTTCTCATGAACAGCAATGCAATGGGTACGTTTAATTTGTTTGATAATACAGTTAAGTGAGCTTTAGCTTGACCTGTTTAAATATTTTTTGATTCCTATTATATATATTTGATGCCAAAATAAACTCTTGTGTAAATGATTTCAGCATGTGCGATTATTATTGGGAGGTTTTTAAAATTAGTGAGGCTATTGGTTTTAGTTATGAGTGTTTCAATTTTTGGAAGCATGTTATGCAGCTACACACAGCAGTGTTCTCCCCTTCAGAATAAAGTTTAAATGCATGGCAGAATTCTTTGTTTTTTTCTGTGTTGTCAGTAGAATATTTTTTAATAGGTGATTCTGCAATAATAAAAATTACAGACAATAATGTTCCAGTAAGAGCAGGATTTTATGTAATTATCTAGTCAATTGCTTGTAAAATGTTTAATTAAAACCTTCTGTTTTCTTAGAAATTATTGTCTTAATATGATCTTTCACTTAATCTTGAATTGAAATACCTAATTGAGATGGAATTTTAGAAAGGAATTTTTTTGTAAGAATTTGGATCACCTTTGCTTTGTTATGCAATTTCCAGTGGTGGCCTGCCAACTCTGTAACAGGAAATTTTTGGGCATCTCATTTTAACCTTGTACTTGGCGGCATGCTACTTTTCTCAGGAGTTAATCTTACATTCAATACCTAATTTCTTAATTATGGAAAAGAATACCTTACTTCTTAATTATGGAAAAGAATGCATAATGATATGGTTATCCAGAAGTTCTTTAAATATGCACTGTTTAAAATGTATGTACATTTTACTATTTACATATGTTTCCTTTTTTTTTTTTTTCATAGAGATTTTCATCCAGCCAACGCCAATAGTGACTTACAGAGTTACTGGTGGAATTCTAGACTTTTATGTGTTTCTAGGAGATACACCAGAACAAGTAGTCCAACAGTATCAAGAGGTATGTGTCAGACCTTTTTTGTAAAATTTCTTTCTGCCATTATTTCAATTAAGAAGTCCATGTTCTTAAATTGCTTTATAATTGCATATCTGAGATTTCTTAACTAAAAATATTTTACATATAAAATTTTAAAGATATGAGTTGATAATTTCTATTTCCTCCTATATAATGAAACCTATATATAATTACGTCTTGTTAGATTTTGATTTGATTTTTTCTTTTTTTGCTACTAGATAGAGTTCAAAAGTCAGATTTATTTGAGTTGCTGCATATTAAGCCTTTACTTGTTCATGAACTTTGCAGAATAAAGCAAAAGAAAGTGTTTCTTTTCAGCACTAAGGATAGTCAATGATAGTAGAGCTCATGTAAAATTCCGATCATAATAGGAAATGGAGGCACAGTAGAAAAGTGTCCCTACAATCTTATTATTTCTTTGATTTATACTTTCATTAGCGTCCTTAATTTCTCATGTTAGGCACAATATATCATTGCACATATTATCCTCTTGAATATTTTTCTTTAATACAATATACCTAAAAGATACAGGACAGAACTTGAACATACTAAGTGTTTTGTAAGAAAATTCTAACAGAATTTGCAGAAAAGCATTTTAGAATCCAGGTGCTAGTCTTCATTTGAATACGTCCTTAAACAAGTTCTAGAAACATAATAGAATAAAAGGCACATTAACATTGGTTAGTAATATAAATGCATTTCGCCTTGTTGAAACTAATTCAATGTCCATGTATTTACCTCAAGCTCGTTGGACGACCACTGATGCCTGCTTATTGGAATCTTGGATTTCAACTGAGTCGCTGGAATTACAATTCACTGGATGTAGTGAAGGAAGTTGTGAGAAGAAACCGGGAGGCTGGCATACCATATGTGAGCACACTGAAGCGTGTGGGAGTGTGAATCTGAGGGCAAGCCTGATCAAAGCCAGAAAAGAAAGCAAGCTGTCAGGGAATATCATTGTATAGCACATAAGGTTAATTGTCTGGAATATTAATGATTATAAAAGAGTTTTAATGACAAGTTAATTTTATCTTCATATGTAATGCCCACAGGTTGCTGAATGTATATAT
>NW_008335436.1:6949486-6974118 GCF_000622305.1 Nannospalax galili
TTAAATGTGAACTAAATCAAAATCAGAACTTTAAATAATACACATATTATTAATATAGAGAAACATAATGAAGTCATCTCAGAAAAATGCAAATAGTCATTTAAGGCTTTACATTAAAAATCAGAAATGAGGGATACAAGGCCTCCCAGTAGTGATTTCCTTAGATTCTGACTCTTATCCCCAGCACTAACACTTAAAATAACAAACAATATGAAAGACAAGACAGAAACCTGGTTTTATAAGCACCATCATTTCTGCTTTCATGAACTAAAATGGGCTAAACATTAATTTATCTTTTCTCCTTTTTTTTTCCCCTGTAATCAGAAGTCTCACTACATAGCCTAGGCTGGTCTGTATTTTGAGACCCTCCTGCCTCAGTCTCCAAGTGGTGAGATTAGAGACATGTTCTCCATGACCAGTTGAACTTCATACATAACTTGATCACTCTCTATATGAAACAAATGTTTTGCACTTAAAGACTGAGGTTGCTAGAGAGCTTTATCCACTCTTATGGAAACACACTGTGTTTATTTTCAGGACACACAAGTCACTGATATTGACTATATGGAAGACAAGAAAGACTTCACTTACGATGAAGCTACATTTAATGGACTCCCTGAATTTGTTCAGGATTTGCATAACAATGGACAAAAATATGTCATTATTTTGGTAAAGATACATGATGCACTAAAACTTTTTAATTATTGCATATTTGTAAGTTAGCAGATTGCCTGTAGTTTCTTTTTTCTATGTCAGGACCCTGCAATATCTATAAATAAACGTGCCAATGGAGCAGACTACGGAACATATGTGAGAGGAAACGAACAAAATGTCTGGGTGAATGAGTCAGATGGAACCACACCACTTATTGGAGAGGTAAATTCTGATACTGGTTAAAGTTGTATAGCCCTGATTTCCAACTCTTTAAAATCGTTTCTGTGAATATCTCATGTTTGTTCATTTATGTATTTGCTTTCCTGTTTGGATATAAATTGTAATCCTGAGGAGAAATTTTAGTCAGAGGAAACATCCCAATAATCTCTAAAGGATATATTAAAGTATTATATGTATTCGAGTATAGGAAATTTGGTGGGACATTAGTCCCACCAAATAAAAAATATATTTTATGACATTTATAAAAATTCAATACACAAGGGAAAAAGTAAATAGACAAGTTATTTAAAAACCTCAATTAAAATTAAAGCTAATAAATATAGGACATAATTTAGATACAGAGATTCTGAGATGTCTACATAGAAAATTTAATATAAAGTAATAACCAATATAAATTGGGTAACTATATACTTCCTCAAAAGAATGTGGTGTTCATTACTGAAATTGCTACAAGTAATAAAACTGAAATATGAAACTGAAGATTGCTAAAATCACAGAGCCAATTAAGAACCCAGTTCAGAAAGTGCCTAGCTTGTGTGTGTGTGTGTGTGTGTGTGTGTGTGTGCATCTCTGTATATATATATATATATATATATATATATGTATATTTGTGTATGATGTATGAGTTGGTGTGTATGTTCATGTGTATGAGTGTCACAGCCTGTATGTGAAGGTCAATGGATAACCTTGAATGTCCATTCTTGCCTTCCACCCTGTGTGAGATGAAGCCCCCTCCTGCACGTGCCAGGCTGGCTGGCTCAGGAACTCCCAGGGATTCACCAGTCTCCTCCTCCCATCTCACTTCAGGAGCACTGGGATTACCAACGTGTACAACTGTGTTCACTTTATGTGGGTTCTGAGGATCTGAACTCAGTCTCCATAACTATGTGGCAAGCTAAAGTACTCAGGGTTGATCAATCTCCCCAGCCCCTGATGCATACTTTTGTCTAGAATATTCTTTTTTGAAACTTTACTTATACGTCAAAACCCTAAATCATGACGATATACATTGAACTGGCAATTCACTTCTGCAATTTAATCAAAGTAAATAAAGCAGCATCAGGAAATATCAAACTTAAAGTGAATATCTATTAAAACTTGTCTATAACAATGAAGAATTCCCTATGCATTCTTACTTCAATTAACAAACTTGAATTTTCCGTGAGAAAATATTTTTTGCATTTCTCTAAGTTCTATGAAACCTACACATTTTCCTGTCTTTACTACTAGCTAATATTTCACAGAATATATTTTGTTAACATTTGTTAATATATTCTGCTGGATATGGACAGATCAGATAACAATGGAGTTTATTTGGACATAAAAATGTATAAAATTATCTCAATTTATTCAAAATAGAATTCTCATCTAATTCTATAATATGAATTGGTAAGTATTGCAACCAAATTTGAACAACATAAATCGTGAAGAGGCAGCATAGTATAGTCTACGTTTAACAGCCTGAGGTCAGATACTGGAAGGCCTGGGTTTGAATTCCTGCTCACTACCCATGAGTAGAGTGTGACATTGAACAACTTATTTAACTTCTCTGTGTGTCATTTGCAAGTGGTTTAATTGTATGTATACCACATCTGTACAATGATGGTTAATTAGTATCTATCAAATAAAGTTATAGTGAATATTATGCTAATAATTGTAAAATGCTTTGAAAACTTGGAAAAGTGTCTAGGATATATTGTCATAACAAAAAAGGGGCTTTTTGTCCTTGAAATCTTTTTTGAAGCAAATGTGTTTGTAAATGTACTAATGTACTTTTCAAACAAAGCAGAGATATATTACAGTTTTTTTTGTTGTTGTTGTTGTTTTGTTTTATTAACCTAACCTTCAGGGATACTCAGAAATAAATTTAGTTATAGCCAAAATATCAGCCTCATCCCATGTTTTTGTACTTTTCCCTGTCTAAATACTTTATAATCTTTCTTTTGTTTTAACTATTATCCTTAAAGGACTCAATATACATTTAAAATTATTTTGAATGTAGATTGCATAGGAGTTACCTATACCTCCAGAAGTACAATGTTATAACTTTGATGATTTTCAGTATTCTTAATTTCCTTTTAATTTTTCCTTTTATTCATGTGTACATGCAAATGATCTGTTCCTCCAGGTATGGCCGGGATTAACAGTGTACCCTGACTTCACTGGCTCCCAGACCATTGAGTGGTGGGCAAACGAATGCAGCCTCTTCCATCAGCAGGTGGAATATGATGGACTTTGGATTGTAAGTAGCTACTGTACATTAGTGAATCTACTGATTTTAGTCAATGAGCATGACATTATTTCTCCATAAGAACTTTATTATATATACATGTCTTTCTAATGTATTCCAAACAAAATTTAAAGCTTTTCTATCACACTCTAAAATAGCTATGCGTCTTTTATAGGGCCCAATTGAACACGTATTAAAAGTATAAATTTAAATGTTTTCTCTAGCAATGGGTATCATAATATACACATAATTTTCTTTTAATTTTATTTTTTTTATTTTTGAGAATCTCATGCATGAGTATTGTCGTTACATTATTTCCACCCGTCAGTCCCCACCAGCTCCTCTCAGGTCTCCCACTCCCTCTCAGCTTCTTGTCCTCTTCTGTGGTTATTATTGTTGCATGTACACCACACATTTATAAAATATATAATGCACTGACTCTATACTGGCATTTTCATATAGACCTATATTTGTGGTTTTCCATTTGGGATTAGATGACCTCTAAGGGAATTGTCCCTGGAGAAAACTGATTTTTCATCTCTCAGCATCAGTTGATTTTCTGTAGCTCTTCATCATAGGGTGGGAACCTGTGACATTCCCCCCCCTTACGCTTGGACATGTCAATTGTTTCTGTCATTATACAGATCTCATTATAATACCACACTCCACACTATGGAGATTTTACTGGTGCAGCTTTCCAATCAAATTTAGAATTGAGACATATTTTTATGGTCTATAATTTACATGCAAAACATTTAATGAAAATTTGAAAATAAGCCCTGGTAGCTAAATTACAAAAACACTTAGGAAAATCTGCAATAGACAATTGCAGTAACGTGAATTGGAACAAATGTCCCCATTTCAGAGGCTTTCTTTTTGCTAAGAAATAGAACAGGCTAAAATTGGCAATGGGTTGTATTTTGTCTCAAGAAACATTAAAACATAAATTCCTCGGTTACTTATAAAGTCACCAAAAGGAAAGCATATGGAGGGACCAAGCTACCTCAGGACTCTAGGCTCTGATTAAAGTTTAAAGTAAGACTCCAATAAGTCTGAACACTGGAGAACAGCAAAGGATTTTGGAAAAGCAGAACAAATCTTCAGATTAATGATGTTTTACCTGTATTTTTTGTTTGATTGTTAGAACTCTGGTGTTACTTTTGTAAAAACCTCATTGCACACTAAACTAGTTATTAATTTAATCAATAAATAAATTCTTTAAGACATTTATTTTTACCATCCATACAATGATATTGTATGTTTTGAGGAAGACAGGGGAAAGTCATGTTCGCAATGAAGAAATGGAATTAAGTAAAGCACAGCATCTTTTCGACTTCTGTGCTCATATCAGCAGAACATAGATGGACAGGAAGTTCAGTCTAAATTCAGTAAGATCACACAGTTTATAGTTAGACACCAGAGGGAATAGTAAAAAAAATTATGTGCCATGTCTGGGATTCAGATTTGATAGTAGTGATCAAATTATTAATTTTAATTAAAATTTCCTATAGACTTCATGTTCAGAGAGAAAACAGTGGTTCAATAGAACAGAATTGTAAGTGATAGGTTAGTGGAAAAGAGCTTGATTATGCTGTGACAAAGAATAACTTATTTCCAGCATCCTAGAAGACTGAATCGAAGAGAGGATGCCAGGTGGAAGTATATCAGAGAAAATCAGAGTTTTTCCACTATGTTGGTAACACGAAGAAATATAACTATAGTTCTCAAAAAGTAAAGTCTAAAGTCTAAAACATCAAAACTAGTATGTGTTCAGTGCTCAGAATAAGCAACTGCTTTTCTTTCCAGTTTTTTTTTTTTTTTTTTTTTTTTTTTTTTTGACTTTTTGAGACAGGGTCTCTACATAATCCCAACTGTTCTAACTCCCTAAGCAGACCAGGCTGGCCTCAGTCTCAGTCTCACAGAGACCTTCCAGCTGGGATTGAAAGTGTGGACTACCACACATGGCTTTGTTTCTAGTTCTTAAATAAGCAAACCTTACTGCTAACTTGTTTCTTTAGTGCTTTTATTTTCTTTGTGTTATTTTTTCAAAGAGAATGAATTTTCAATGAAAATGATGTTTCATATTTTATAAAAGTTTAAAAATGATTTCATAACAATAAATTTGTAATTTCATGTTAGTTTCTTATTTTAAGCTTAAATATTAAAATCACTTTCACAAACTATGCAAGCATAATTGTAATTAAAAATAGAATTTGAAAATCAAATATAATACACTTGAACATTTCTTCATCCTTTTCAGCATAATCAATTTCCTAATGTCTGGGAAATAGGAGCCTACCATGTTTGATATAATTAAGTCCCAAGCTATGATTCGAAAACAAAACTATTAGTCAATACATGATAATGCAAAGGACCTTTACTTTGCTCTGTGCAGGCAGGCATATACCTGTAATTGTGTTGTTATTATGGCTTCATTCTTAAAAAATTTACAGTCAGTGTTCTTCAATGATGAAATATAATAATTTAATATATAATGTCTGGAAACAAAACTCATTGGGAAGATATTCTCAAATGTGTTTTATGTACAAACATCTGGGAGGTTTTTGATCACATTTCCTGCAAGTTTAAAGTAATTTTCATAAAAAATTAAGTTTCACAAATTAAAAATTAAAAAATATTTATTTATATTATTTGTACATTAAAATAACTAGTATACTCATGAAAAAATTAGGTTCATCTACACTTATCATCTTGTAATATTGCTTCTTTATTGATTCTATTTGTTACAGAAAAACAAAAGTGAATATAATATTCTAGGCAATTTCAGGGAACAGCACAATGTAGCTTGAAATATAAAATGTCATCAGCAGTGAAGGAAGAGGAAATAAATATATATTTAACCTAAATTTTATGATATAAAATCATGTGTTTGTATTTAACATCATCTTTTTTCAGTACAAAGTTTCATTTAACCAGTTATGATTTTATTATTCATAAGTAAGGAGAAAAGTTTTGGACCTTTATTTAAATGACTCAAAAATATCCCTTAGTACAATCATCCATCACTCTTCAAAAACTTTGGGTAACAAGTTCTCAGAATAAGAATGAGCCAGCTCAGAGTTTCTTGAAAAAAACTGTGAGGTTTCATGAGATCATCCTATTTTGATTAAAATCTTAATAGAAATGCGGGAGGTGAACAGGAACAGGAGCTCCCTACCCCCCCCCCCCCCCCCCCCCCCGCCAGTAGATACCTTTGTTTCCCAAAGCTGCCACATTCCTGTCACCTTTGCCGCCCTTGTTACCTGTAAATTACCATTGTTATTTACCTTAGGCTTGCATTCCTCACAGATGAGTATAAATGTCCCCCAAAATTTGAAAAATGGGCTAACATCTTTATGGATGGAATTATCCGTGCGTCAGTCCCCCTATCCTAAGAATAAACTCCCTCTCCTCATCTGTAAACAACAACAACAACAACCAAAGTTATTTGCTCCTCACCTTCCCTGTTTTCATTCCCTGATATGCATTTAGGAGCTCTGGACCAGGGAAACCAACAAACAATGTGATGATTGAGTGACGAAAACTAAATTTATGGCGGTTGTAACAAAACATACTGAATGCATGAATGTTCTGGGAATAGGTTTAACAAGAGAGTCGATGTTAAATACATGAGCTTTGGGTTCAATTATAATTTTACAAAAAGGGATACATTTGGGGCATTTAAAAATACTTCAGTCCTGAGCTGGAGAAATGGCTCAGTCCTTAAGAGCACTGGCAACTGCTCTTGCAGAGGACCTGAGTTCGGTTCCCAGCGCCCACATGGCCACTAACAATTGTAACTCCAGTTCCAGGCAATCCACTGTTCTCTTTTAACTGCTGTGGGCATTGCAGGACACAGGTATACTTACAGACACACAGGCAATATATTCGTACACATTAAAAAAGTGATAAATAAAAATATAAAACTCCCTCAGTCCTGTCTAAGATACCTCTGTCAGCTAGTTTATGCACCCCCTTTTTAGGTCTGTAACATATATGTATACATCACCCCTGAGTAAGAAAATCTCAAGTTGTCTCAGATAATTTTTTTATAGCCAAAGGTACTTCTGTCTGCATAATTTGTAAATATTTATCTTCAGTTATTTGTCATTTTACATCCATTCAGGACATGAATGAAGTTTCCAGTTTTATTCAAGGTTCCCTGAAAGGATGTGCTGTCAATGAATTGAATTATCCACCTTTTACTCCAAGTAAGTCTTATTTAATTACCTAATTAGCATAGCTAAGTAATTATAATTTTGTTCACTGATAAATTCTAGAACATATTTCTAAATCTTAAAATTTGGTATAATTTTTAATCCTGAAATCAATGCTTTTTCTTTCCTTTACCCAAATATTTTAAACCACTGATTACATTTATTTATTTATTCATTTATTTCTGTGTATGTTATGTGTGTGTACATAGTTCATATGTGCTCATGTATGCATGTGTGAATAAAATATCTTTCTCTATTGCTCTCCATCTATTTGTAAATTTTTATGTTTATTTATTTTTATGTGCGTCTTTGTAAGTTCTTACGTAGATGTACATGTGCTCACATACCTATGCACATTCACGGAGGCCAGAAGAGGGGCTCTGTTGTCTGCCTCTATCACTTTCCATCTATTACATTGAGTTAGGGTCTCACCTTAAACCTGGGGCTTACATTTTGCTCAGCTCAGCTGGAATCCAGTAAACCCCAATGATCTTCCATAACCACCCTCTTGGAACCTGGACTATAGGCATTTACTGAGCTCCCAGCTTGTACCATGGGTTCTGGGATCCAAAATCAGGTCTTCATGGTTATACAACAAGCTCTTGAAATTATTCAGTCATCCCTCCACCAAACACTGACTTTGTTGAGAAGAGATTTTTAATAAATTTGGATTGGCTAGACTATTTGAACAGAGAGCTCTGGAGATCTACATATTTACGCTTCCCCAGTGCTAGGATTATAGGCACTAGCCATCATGTCTGACTTTTATGTAGATGCTGGGATTCTCAACTCAGATCCTTTTGTTTGTGTGGAAAGCACTTTATCCACTGTGCCATGTCTCCACCCCTAATTACAATTACATTTAAATCAACTACTGTGCTATAAATGTCTAAAACTAGTGTTTGGACTTAGGTTGCACAGTATAGATGTATAAAATATAATATACTCATCAAGAGCTATTTTTCATGGATTCTGTTTATAATTAAAATGAGGAAATATTAGTTCTTATTAATATAAAAATGAAGCTATTTTTTTCCCGGCCTTCACAGGAATGAAGTGCAGGGAAATGACTGGATACTGTTTAAATAATTTTAGTCATTCAAGATTTTTTATTAAGTATTTTAGAATACATTATAAAAACAAATACAGAGGTTAACATAACAAAATATTTCATAAGAATATTCTTAATACTTTTTCTCTAAGGCATTCTTGACCAACTTATGTATTCCAAAACACTCTGTATGGATTCTGTGCAGAGCTGGGGGAAGCAATATGATGTTCATAGCCTATATGGATACAGCATGGCCATAGCTACAGAGAAGTAAGTGCAATTTCATGCAGAAACTCATATTATCGTTTTTATAAACATCATGTTTCTGGAAATGAAGCAATTTAATAGAAAGTAGGAAGATTAGGATAGAAAAGAAAAAAATATTTTCATGTTAAAATTTCACGGCAGTAAAACATCTGTTTTTATTAGTATTGAATGAATTTGGATTTAATTTACCAAGAATTATATGACACATATATTTATGTAAGATTTTCTTAACTCATAGATTGTTTGCCATTTTGGGAAAACAAAAACATAGTTGTTTTCTACTCATAAAGTTCCCAAATTGAATTAAGAACGTGGTTATTCAACAACAGCTCTTGATTATCCCCAAACAAGTGTTTCAATTAAACTGTAGTTTGTAAGTAGTAGTTCAAAAGTTATTTTCTAATAAGGTAATTGCATAGAATACAAAACAGAAACTGATGACCACCACATGTTGATTTTCTGTTGTTTTGCTAGTATTGTGTAAGTTTTCGCAGTGAATAGCTGATAAAACTGAGATCCTAGTAGCCATGTAGTTGTAGTTTTCTCATAATTTAAAAAATGTGTTGGCGCATGCCTTTAATCCCAGCACACGGGAGGCAGAGGCAGGCAGATCTCTGAGTTCAAGGCCAGCCTGGTCTACATAGTGAGTTCTAGGACAGCTGGAGCTACAGGGAGACCCTGTCTCAAAAAGACCAAAAAAAAAAAAAACCCCAAACAAACAAACAAACAAACAAACAAAAAAATCCCAGTGTGGATGCTTTTATGGTGTCAAATCACACTATGTATCAAAACTTTTATATACTGTTTTCAAAATGCTATTACCCCTCTTTTTAAAAACTCAGTATAGAAGGATATACCATATTTTGTTAGTAATAACTTTAATTTAAAAAAAACTATTTATTTATTTTATGTGTAGGAATGTTTTGCATGCATGTGTGAAAGGATCCACATATGCAATGCCCTCAAAGTCAGAGGAGTGCATTGAATCCCCTGGAACCATAATTACTGACACATGTTAGTTGCCATGTGAGTGTTAGCAACTGAAGCTGGGTCTTCTGCAAGAGCAGCCAGTGCTCTTAACTGCTGAGTAATCTCTCCAGCCCGCTTAGTAATTTTTTCTGACACAAAATAAACACCTTGTGGTTCAATATAATACAGAATATAATATGTCAAAAGCATGTGAGGATGTCATATTCTGATGAGAATCTGGTGGACTTCATATATTTAAGAACTTTTAAAACTATTTCTGAGAGAAAATGGTCAGTAACAGCCAGGTGGCAATAGGGGAATCAAAAGCAGTGCTAGTATGTGTGGGTAGTGGCTAAGTTCTAGAGACTAGACAGAAAATGTTAAAAGTGTTTCCTCTACATGGTTATGCATTTTCTGCACAAGTTTTGTGCTTTCTTGTTGATAATTTGTGCTTTAGAGCTGTGGAAAAAGTGTTTCCTAATAAGAGAAGCTTCATTCTCACACGGTCGACATTTGCCGGGAATGGAAGACATGCTAATCATTGGCTGGGAGACAATTCTGCCACGTGGGAGCAAATGGAATGGTCCATCACTGGGATGCTAGAGTTTGGTCTGTTTGGGATGCCTTTGGTAAGATGGTTTAATATTAGATGAAATATAAGAAGAGAGAAGTCTGCACATTGCTAAAGTAGAGAAAACACATCATAGGAAATTCTGAATGCGAACTCTGATGAATCTGACTTAAATATTCAATGAAGACATTCATTACTAAAGAAATGCATTACTTAATATATGCATAGTAAGAATTTATAGCAATTTTTCCTTTCATATACACGAATCAAATGACTACTCATAAAATTAATTAATTAAAATCACTTGCACATGCAATATTACATTTTGAACTTAAATATTCACAGTAAATTGCCAAGCAGATCTCTGAGAAGCAAAAACAAAACAACGCCCCCCAAAACATTGCCATAACATGCAAGAGCCAAACACTAGGCTGAATGGAAAATGAAGAAAAATCATTTTATGATTAATCATTTATAATTTTATTTCTTAACAAAGCTTGTATGGGTTAAATGTCTTAAATGGAAGACATTGGTAGTCTAAAATACTAGAATTTAAAAAAAAAAGACAGAGCATAGTGGACATGTCCCTATCCCAGGTCTCGAGAAGCTAGGGAGGGGAATCTTACTTCAAGATCAGCCTAGGCTTCAAACCCATTATTAAGTACCAGGACAGTCTGGACTGCAAAGTAAGACTGTCTTGATTAGAAAGCAAGAAAACAAACAAACAAACCAAAAATAATCAAATATAAAAATCAGATATATACAATATAAATTTTAATAATAAATTTAAAATATAGGAAAAGAAAAATAATATGAATGTAAGTTCATTGAAAGTGTAAATACAATTCCTCTATATAGAACATTAACTATAAAAATTGAATTTCAATAGGTTTTGTTTATAAGTGACATACAGTAATATTAACAGCAGATGTAGGACTTCTATTATCTTGGTTTTATTAATGTTTTTATATATGTCACTATATTCTGTGCTTATTAATTCCTCTCCCCTACTGCACTCACCCATCTTCCCTAATGACAATCTTTTTATTGTTTGAGAATTTCATGCCACGTATATGATATGTTTTGATCAAGTCTGCCTCCCATTCCTTCTTCTCCAGCTCCTCCTATATCCCTCCACCCAACACTTTTCCCTCCCAATGTCATGTGTTCCTCTTTTAAATGCACTGAGTCCACTTAGTGCTGCCTGTTTGTACATGGGTGTAAGACCATCTATCCGACCATGGGTGGTTTCTCAGGGGCCTCATCCCTGAGGAAACAACAACAACAACAACAACAACAACAACAACAACAACAACAAAAATCAATTATCCCTCCCCCAGTGGCCAACAATTGCCAATAACTCCTCAGCAGATGGTGGAACTTCGTGATCCACTTTCCTTTTGATGCTGGGATTTTGGTTCCTAGCTTCACCCACGGTTAACCTTCTTTATCTGAACAGTGCCTCACTGCTCCCATGCCAGCTGCATTGTGTGGCCTTACCTTTTTCCCTTCTCTCCTCTCTCCCCTTAAGGTCTGTAGAGGAAGAAAATACTAACTTATTACTAAGTGAACTGAAGACTTAACACATTCACGAATAGGAAGAGTTGTTGCAGGGGAGTATTCAGTTTCCCCAAATTGCAAACCAAATTCATTGAACATAGATTCACCCTACTAGATGAAGGAATTAGTAATTAATACGATGATAATGGTCTGAAGCCATTCAGTTATGCTTCCCAGTACAAATAAAGCACAGGCCCTATATGGATGAATACTGTTCGTATCTGAGGAAAGAAACAGCTGTTCATACATTTTCAAAACAAAATACCATGTTTCCATTTGTCATATACAAAAAGCCATCCTAGTTATAAAGAGACAAATATGATTAAAGTTTAATCCTTGAAGAGGAAAATTTAAGAGGATAATTTATGACATTATGTTAGAGAAATAATTTCTGAAATAGCACAGTGGGGGCAAATTATGAAAGAATGGAAAACAAATTGAAATCTAATGAAATTAAAAGTTTTACTAATTCAAAGATATTTTAAAGGTTAAAAGTTGAAAGCAGCCTAGACATTTGGAAATTGTATTCTCAAGTTATACACTCTTAAAAGATTAATGCTGAATTATACTGCTTATTGGAAATCTTTGGATAATGAGATTATAAAATTTGTGAAATTGTGTATATGGCAATGAATTGAGAAGGGGAATCTATATGTAAGCAATTAAATATATCACAAAATCTCAATTTCTACAGAAACGAGAGAAATTAAAGCTAAACATTGGTGAGAAAAAGTTCATGCAAAGAGGAGGTGAAAATTGAATCTAGTTAATTGAGAATTAATCTGAAAATTAATAATGGGAAGTTTTGTCTGTTGTTATAGTCTATAACATGGTTAAATCAGCTCTGACAAAACAATGCACATTTCAAAAAAAAACATAAAATAATCCTGTTTATGTGCCACATAGTAAATGTTTTATAGTTTAATAAAACACATACACATAAATATTGCTCGTCCTGAGACCCCATAAAAATAAACCAGAAAAGCATTGATAGATTTGATTCTTACATGGGGAAAATATATCACAATGTCCAAAGAAGGTCTGTGTGAAAATTAAGAGCCAAATACAAGTACTATCTATTGTGTATACCAATATTTACATTTATGTAGAATAATTTTAAAAAGCGTTGGTAATTAATGATAAACCACAAACCATTTTTTTTTTTCAGAAGCCATGAGTAAGGGTCATAGAATCTTATCTTGGAGTACTTTAGATGTATCTCAGTTTCACTCTGAAACTGTTACTTCATAAGTTCAGCATGAATACTCACTCAAGTCATTTACCCTACTATATTCTCCTGTTTCATCAACATTCTTTTGGATATCAATTTTATTGAGAACAAATAGTATTCAACTGCACGAGAATGAAAACTTCTATGTTCATGACTAGAAGAAAAGGAAAGCATTAAAATGTTCTCAGACTACTGTGACACTGAGGGCAAATAGCACTGAAATATGAACTGACAAGTATTTAATGTATTTAAGATTCAAATGTTCATAGCTATCATTCTAAGAAGCACTTTAACAAAAACTTCTGTGTTTTGTTATTCTTTCCCTGAAAGGGATCATTTTTCAGATATATTAGCTATCCTAATGTAAATAACTTCATAATCCAGCATCAAATGTATTTTTTAACTTTAAAACTCTTTGTTTCATACCAATAGTACACAAACCAAATTAAGGCATACCGAAGCATAAAAGATCATAACATTACACAATTTGATACGAAATACCTCAGAATATTATTAATTTGTGATTGTATCAAAATATAAAAGTTCTATACTATTTATGTGAGATTTAACTCTGTAATACATCCCATAATACATGCCTCCACTTTTCCTGTGTAGTGTGTATTTAAAAGGTTCATTTTTGAATAAAAATACAATCATATATATTATAGCCACCATGACAAAGGAAATAACTATGCTTTAAAAAATCCCTTCTAGTTCCCTGCAGAAAGACTCATTGTTTTTGCTACTAACACAGAGATGTTGGCTTACTAATACATACATTTGTTTACAAATGCATGTGTGTACATTATAGACTTGATTCCAAAGAGGGAAGACGTGGTTATTTACTTACTGTGATTGGGTGACTTCACTTAATTTCATACATTCTTGGCCCATGTATTTTTATGTGAATTTTATGATTTCATTTTTCTTTGGAGCTTAATCATATTCCATTTTGTAGATGTAACATATTTTCATTATCTGACTATATTCTTCTAGTGATGTAGCACAAAAGGACCAATCAAAATAAAAATATATTTTAATATAATTTCATTTTATAGAATGAATTATATCAATCATGAAAACATAAAAATAATTAATATGACTGAAAATTATGAAAAGTGAATATAATACACAAGAGTAATGCAGAGACTGGTTTCACAAACTTGTATATAGAGCAATCAAGACTCTGAGACAGGAGGATTGCTGATTCCATGCCAATGTCACTTTCACATGATTTTACTGTGTGTATATGGGAGAGTCAAAGAGAGGGACAGAGACAGACAAGTGAAGGAATGAGGGATGGAGAGTAAGGGAGGGAAATGTTAAAGAAAAGGAGGAAAATTAAGAAAGGACGGAGGTAGAGCGGAAGGAAGGAAAGTAATGTGGTTAGAGGAAAAGAAGGACCAAACCTGGAGGACAAATTGTTTGAGGGGAAGTGAAAAAAATAAGACTGTGAATGATACAAAGTAATTGATACATAAATTTGGATGTCCAGGGGACCTGGAATCTTGACACTATGACTAACAGAAGTTATTGTTCAGGTTGGAGCAGACATCTGTGGGTTTTTGTTTGACACCACGGAAGAGCTTTGCAGAAGATGGATGCAACTTGGAGCATTTTATCCATTTTCTAGAAATCATAATGCTGAAGGCTATATTGTAAGTTACACTTGCTCTTCAGTTTTTGAAATGTACATAAACATATTTAAATAATGTTATTTTTGTGGTTAAAACTTTAGCTCTTTCTTTCTTTTAATTTGTTTTTAGTGTTGTATTTCACACAGAATATCTCAAACAATCTGAATCTTTATAGCCCTGTTCCCATTAGAACCCTCCCATAGTCCCCCCACTGGAACCCATATACTGTGTCCTGGGTGTTAAGGCCCACTGTGTCAATTCTGTGTCCCTAAACAGTCCCCATGGAAGTCCATTCCACTTGTGGTCTAGTCAGATCCCTCTCATCTGTATTTGTAACATATTTTCTTAAAACAACCACATGAAAAGTGTGTTAAATTGCTAGCATTCTATCCTCATTTGTGTTTTCTGCAAAGTGAATGGCATGCCAGAATTAACACAGGTGGTGTGGTTAGAACCAATTCACCGTTCTGTTCTGGGTCTGGTGAAGCTGGCAGGATGGTGGTGATTTGGCAGGGAGACCCACATAGCAGTTCAGCTTTAATAGGCTCTGCCAGGTTGTTGAGGGGAGAGCTTAAATAAAATGTGACCCTGCTATCACAGCAATACCACTGTACTCACTCAGTGGCTGTGATTTGTCAATAGAAAATATGATAGCAGTGTAAACATAAAGGCAGAACCTCAGTAGATTCTGTGACTTGACAGCAGGTGTAGGCTGGCTTTCCTCCCACAGTGTACCTTGGCTCAGACAGACAGTTGATATCATTAGGTAGAGGATCTGTTGGTGGTCTCAGGAGAAACATTGAACTTCAAGGCTGGAGTTTACTCCAGGAAACTCTATTGTCTCTGTTGTCCAGCAGACTGGGCTCCTCCTAATGGAGTTAGCAACACACAGGACAGCAAATCCTTAAGCAAGCAGATTGTAGGCATTTGCTTAAATGTATCACATGCACTAACATCCCATGGGCCAAAGTACCGCATATAGCTAAGCACAATTCAAGTGTAGATACTCTGTGTGGACTGGTGGGGCTGGCAGACTACTTGGCAAAGGTTGTGGTGTACAGAAGTGGGAAATAGTGCAGTTATTCCCAAGCAAGTAAGAAATCAAAAGCTTATATTTGGTTGTTTTCATTTTTTAAACTGTGTATTTAGATGCAAAATGTTCACTTTAAAGAGAGTTCAATTAAAACACAACTAATAGAGAATACAAAACCCTAAGAATTGAGACATGAAAAGGGTAAAGTAGGATTACTTTAAAATTTTCATAGAAAAACTCTAGTTCATGAAATGTGCTTTAAAAAAGATTAAATTGCTTCCATTTTTCATTTTCACTTACACTTTTCCTTCCTTGTTTTGATTTTCTTGCTATCTCACAGGAACAAGATCCTGCAGTTTTTGGGCAAGATTCCCTTTTGGTTAAAACATCAAAGCACTACCTAAATATTCGCTACACCTTGCTGCCTTTCCTCTACACTCTGCTTTATAAAGCCCATGCATTTGGAGAGACGGTTGCAAGGCCATTTCTTTTTGAGTGAGTATTATGAGAGTTATGCAGAAGAATTACAGCTTAAGGACTTGGAGAGCTGACTCAGAGGTTAGGAGCAACTGCTTTGCAAGCATAAACACCTAAGTTCAAGTGCCTAGCACCCATGTAAAAATCTGGGTATGCCTGCTCTTGCATGGAATCCTAATATCAGAGATCGGCAGATCGCAAGAGCTAGCTGGCCAGCTAGACTAGGCTAAATGGTGAGCTACTGGTTCAGTGAAAGACCATAATCAAGACAATTACACAGACAGAAATAGAGCAAGTCACACTACTCTGGCCGCTGCATGCACAAGTGGACATGCACTTTGCATATACACATACATGTAACATACACAGGAAATATAATTGAACATATTCAGGGACATATAACATTAACAGAAATAAACAAAGATATAAAATATATCCAAGATGATTATTTTTGCAATTGCACGCACACGTACATATATGCTACTTATGGCCCCAATCGTACAGATAATTTAATTACTTTATTTATTATTTTAATTTTATGTGTATGCATGTCTTGCATGCATGTATGTAAGTGTAACCATGGAGATCAGAAGAAGGCCTTGGATTCCCCTGGAAGTGGACTCACGGATGGTTGATAGCTGACATGTGGGTGGTCAGAATCAAAACTGGGTTCTCTGCAAGAGCAGCTTGCGTTCGTAACCACTGAGGCATCTCTCCAGCCCCAGTAAAGATAACTTTATAAATCTATTATGCATACATATATATGTGTATATATAAATAACTTACTCTTGTTTTTCCCCCAAATGAATTATATTTTGGGGGAAGACAAGATTATGTTATAATTCAGAGAATTTAATAGAATTTACAAAGAAAATTGTAATTACTATATTAAGAAAGCATGTGTGGTGGTACACACCTTTAATCCCAGTGATCAGGTAATTCTCTTTGAGTTCAGACACATCCTGATCTACATAGTGAGTTCCAGTCCAGCAAGGACTATATGGTGATATCCTTCCTCAAACAAACAAGCAAGCAAACAAACAAAAGTCATTTAAGGAAAATGTATTAGTATGAAAGATCTAACCTAAAATTACTGAAAATACAATAGCCATATATTATAAAATCAGCTAAATGTAGATCAAGTGTGTGCTATAGCTACAAATGTGTGAATTGTCCTTGTACGTCATGAACAAAACAGGACTTTATAGGAAAAGTAAAACCTAAAGTCTCTTTTAAGTCCATACTAAAATTTTAAAAATATTTTATTTATTATTTTATGTATGAGTATATTGCCTGAAGTGCCTAAGGAGATCAGAAGATGGCATTGGGTCCTGGGAACTGGAGTTGTAAATTTTTGCTAGCTCTCATGTGGGTGCTGGGAATCAGACCCTGGTCTCTGCAAGACCAGCCAGCGCTCTCAACTGCAGAGCATCTCTCTAGACCAATATTAAAATTTTTGAGGAGAAATTTTAAAAGGAATTAGACTTTGAAATAATTCTGGCCATTTAGCGACCCCTCTATAGGAAAAAAGTAAAAAAAAAATATGCATATTCCACATTAAAGGATTCGTATTTTCTATGATAGATTTTTTTCTTCTGAGTATGGAAAGAACTCATGTCATCCATCCCTCTTCCTCATCCTCTCTCCCTGACTTTTTTCCTGACTGTCAGCTAAAGTACTTAAGAACTATTCATTCAGAATTACAAACCAAAACAAATTTAAAATGAATACTGATTCTCAGGGAAGAACTGAAAAGATAAAGCAATTGAGAAATTTGGGTTTGTTTGGTAATTTTATAACTAAATGTCGTTGCTGTTAGATTTTATGAAGACACCAACAGCTGGATTGAGGACACCCAATTTCTATGGGGCCCTGCATTACTTATCACTCCTGTTTTGAAACAGGTAGGATTTACACATTTAACATATTTATTTTTTATAGGCAACTATTTTTTTATAGGCAAATTCATATACCCAAATCCTATGTCGTTAAGAAGCACGTCGGTAACACATATTACCCAATGAACTATTTCAGCCTTGTAAGTTCTCACTGAAACCTAAAATGCTGAGTTTTGTGGCTCCAATTTTTAAAATCTTTGTGTTCATGGAGTTACATAAAATTGAATATTTTTATATCACAATAAGCATGCTAGTTATATCAACAAACTAAATGCACAGATTATTTTAATTGCACACTAAATAAGATCTTTACTTCTTGTATTTGATTTTACATTATAACATACAAAGCTAGTATAAGAACAAATAAGAACATTTTCCTCTTGAAAAATGGAAAACCCTATACAATATTTGACAAGGTCCTCTCTACAGATGGTCTATAGAAGGGGTACTCCAATTGCCTCACCCTGCATTGCTGCTCAGCAGGGAAGAAGCTAGAGGGGTCTGTGTCCCTATTCCCTATTGGCAATTTGGGTAACCTCTTCAGAGGATGGTGTGATAAGAATAGGAGGTAGGAATTGGCTAGGCAGTTAGGGTAAAAAGACCCCAAAGAAATGCAGCCAGTTTCTTGGCTAAAAGTCAAAATGTCCTTGGGCCTGTTAGCAATGTACTCTTTTCCAAAGGCCAAAAACGTCAAAAGTATTTGGGAGTTTGTATCTAATCCTTAAAAGATTTTGGGGTTACCTCTTCAGAGGGAGAAATGTTGGAGGGGAGGGAGTAGGCATGGATTTGATCAAAACACCTTATATACGTGTATGAAATTCTCAATAAATTTTTTGTAAAAGTTAAAAAAACTGAATAAAATTTTAAAAATTAAAAAAAAAAACAAAAAACAGTTGATGTAGCCTGGCAGGATATGATGAAACTAAGGAAAAGAAAAGAAAAGAAAAGAAAAAAAAGAATTGGAATTTCAAAAATGTATATATTATTTTCTGTGTGTTTATTGTATATTGTATAATTATGTTGATTATCTTTAATTTAGGGAGCAGAGGTTGTGAGTGCATACATCCCTGATGCTACGTGGTATGATTATGAAACTGTAAGTAAGTTAAATACGTCCACAGGTGGGCAAGTGCCTTCCCACACACTGCATATATATACTTGGATCTTCTGCAATTACAAAAAAAAATTGTTTCCATATCAGATAGCTTTGAAAAATTGGTGTGCAATTCCTCTTCATTACACATGAGCCCTATTTTTATATAAAGTTATATTCTTTAGCATAGAAATAAGTTATTCATTTAAAAATGGAATTAAAGGAGTACTTTAGAAGGGAATGGGAGCTTATTTTATTGCTTTTTCCTATTCAACATATTTTTCTTTCTGTCAGAAAAATTCCTGAGCTAGCTTACATATTGTTTATATGGTAAGTTAAAATTCTTTTGGACTTTTTTTCATTGTAAACATAAAAGGAAAATAGCATTCAAACAAACAATCCTTTCTTTTTTTAGCTTACTGAACCGCTTCAGAAATATTCACTTTAAAAATTATTACAATCCTCTGGGCATGGTGGCGCATACCTTTAATCCCAGCACTCAGGAGGCAGAGGCAGGTGGATCTCTGAGTTCAAGGCCAGCCTGGTCTACATAGTATGTGCCAGGACAGCTGGGGCTAAAGGGAGACCCTGTCTCAAAAAACAAACAAACAAACAAACAAACACAACAATAGTAACAACAAAACACAATTAGTAATCTTTGATGATTATTTAATCCCAGTCAACAGCCCTGAACACATCCCTAAGCGGACTCAGTGCTTTATATATGTCTATTCATAAATGTATGTATGTATGTATATGTGACAATAATAGCCAAAGAGGACAAGAAATTGTGAGGAAGAAATGGAAATCGGAGGAGCTGGAGGGGACTGGGGGAGACAAAAATAATGTGAATACAATACTCATGAACAAAATTATCCAAAAAAATTTAAAAATTTAAAAACTACATTAAGGACTTTCAAAAGGAAGCTAACTTTATTTTATATTGATCACCTTCCTCGTACTTATTGTTTTCAATATAGTTTATAGACTAACATGCAATAATTATGTAATGGACAAATCAGTTTTGTCCATTTGCATCTTAATTCCTTTACATAATGCTTTGATTGATGCATAGTATGTTTACATCTTAATGAGTCCAATCTAATATTTCAGTACATATGAAACTCACATACTAATCAAACAAATACAATTCCCTTTTTCATCCCCTTTTCATTACCTTTTGTTCAGCACCTTTGAGATTTTTCTATTAATGATTATTCATAACTTAGAAAATGAGATATTTGAAAGTATGATCCTTAGTTTTGAACTACAGTAGAAAATAGGGCTCATCTAACTGGTTTTGGTATTTCTAAACCAACCCCAATCTTCCCTTCTTCTGTGAAATAGCATGGAGTTTCCTCCAAAATATGTTGATAGTTTAACTTTGTGATCCAATTATAATACTTTGGAACATTTACCAAAGACAATGCAGGAATTTGTCATTGTTTATTGTTTATTGTTTATTGTTGCATTATTATAATTGTTAATATATGAAATCATAGACCTGCATATTCATTAAATGATAAACATATAAAGAAAATACAACATATTTCCTGTATACATGCATAATGTATTATAGTCACACATGAAAATGGTGAAATCCTGTCTGTTACAACACAGTAAATGGAACTGGAGGACATTACAATGAGTGAAACAGGCCAGACAGAAAGACAAATACATATTTTCTCCATTACGGAGATGTGAGTCTGAATGAAGAATTACAATTATTCTAGGTATGTTCACTTTATAACTGTTTAAAAAGTGGGCATAATTTGTTAATTACTGTAGAAAGGAAACATTTTAATCATTTTTATGTTTTAGGGAAAATGAACTTATTTCTCCTACATGGAAAACTTAAAAGAATTTTCTCTAAATGTAAAAAAATAGGAAGTATTCATTTTGATAATATGATTGACTCCTAATATAGATTAATAATAAATAAAGATGTATAAATTACAGTTGTTGTGAAGTGGGATTTACGGTGTGCATTAACAATAAAAATGTTTACTCTTCAAATATTAGGGTGAAAAAAGACCTTGGAGAAAACAAAGAATTGATATGCATCTTCCAGCAGACAAAATAGGGTTGCATCTTAGAGGAGGCTATATCATCCCTACCCAGGAACCTGCTGTAACAACAACAGCAAGGTAAAAGTGAAGGACCAGTATATGCTTACATACATGAAAAGCTATTTACATTTTGCATGTAGTATGTATCATAACCTAGATTATAAACTCCATGTACATGGGGATTAATATTTTCACAATTTTTTCCCTACTGATTTGTTAAGGTATTTGACCCTCAACAGGCTATTTTCTGAAAATATTTATTGAGGAACAATTTCATGCATGAATCAATTTATGCTAGCAATTTGATATTCTGGTGTTGTAGAATTAGTTATTTCATAAACTGACTCTTAATTATGTCTTTCAAAATCGCTTCTGCTCCTGAGTTGCCCTGAGCAACAGAAACAGTTTGGTCAACATATATTAGTAGGAATATATTGGGTATGAAACAGTGGTTTTGATCCTGTAGCCTCAGACACACTGTCCTATGGTGATTCAGACCTAAGAAAGGTATTTAATTCACCCCATGCATTATTTCAGTTATAACTGACTTTGTATTTGCAATTTTTATGCATTCCTTCTAACATTTAAAAATACCACATTTTCATTATTTTTCATATGTTGTAGACTTAATATACTGCAAGTTCAGGTTAATCTGGTTGAATTGTACATTATTTTTACTTTGAATTTATAAGAATGTATATATACATGCCTATTTGTTGGTATGTGCACTATGTGTGTGCACTGCCTGTGGGGACCAGAAGACGGCGTCAGAGTCCTTAAAACTGGAGTTACGGGTTCCTAACATGGGTCCTGGAAATAGAACATAAGTCCTCTGGAAAACAGCAATTGCTTTTAAGCACTGAGTCATCTCTCAAGCCTCTAAGTTGAGCCTTTTTAAGTCAGACTAAAAGTTTAATTTGAACTGAAATGTATTGTTTAACTTTTTCAGATGTCATAGTCTTCACAGAATATATATCATAATTTTCATCTTTAATTTTTGTGTGCACTTTCAGTTATATAAACTGTCTTCCCTCATCTAAGAACATTGATATCATAAATTATCAATAGGGATTAATGGATATTAGTGTTCTTATGTGAACGCAGAACTACAAATTTCTTATGTTGTATTGGATTTACTCTAATGTATAAATTGATTAAATTTAATTTTTGATATATTCCTGTCTAATTTTACATTGCAGCCGTAAGAACCCTCTAGGCCTTATCATTGCATTGGATGAAAAGCTATCAGCAAAAGGAGACTTCTTTTGGGATGATGGTGAATCTAAAGGCAAGTCTCAGAGTGATGTGCTCATTTATTATGACGGTTTGATATTTAGATACAGTGACTTCATAATGATGTTTTTATGTTACTTTACAAAGTATGCATCACATGATTTATCAATGTAACTTGTATAGGTTTGTAAAATGATATTTTCAAAATGTCTTTGGCTAAGGTATGTTTTATGGTGCATATAATTTTAATACGGTTAACAAAATTTTCCAGAGGTAGGAGTTACATCTAATCTTTTTGAGAAATATTTACAAAATTTGTGAAAGTCTCTATAATCTTTAAACATATAATTATATTAATGAAAACAGAAAAAAAACCAAAGAACAATATTTTCATCTATAGTTAATATCAATTTCAGATTATTTAAGGCAAGGAAGTTTAATCTTTCTTCCATTGTTCAGTGTCCATTCGCTTATATTTTGAGAATTGAGTATACCAAAAATTAATTAACTAAAAAACTAAATAATTAACTAACCAGTTAACTCATTTAAAACAACCATAAACAATTTTATTCTATTATGCAATTCAATTCTATTAACTTTGATTTTACATTTAATTATTTATAATTTAAATAAAAAATTGAATTTATTTTACCACCTATATTAACATAGTGTCATTAGTCAATGGTTTTATGTAAGCGTTCAAATATTGTATAGTTTCCACTTATACTCGGTATTCCTTGAATTTCCTTCTCAATTTTTTTTTTCAAGTTCTTTCAAATTCTTTTAGTTCTAATCTTCAATTTTCTTATAGGGAGATCTTGTAAAAATTTTATTATATGTGTGATACAGAAATCATAATTTTCTCTCATTTCCCTAGTCAAAGATTATTTCTTTACAGATTCAATTTAAGTTCTAACATCTCTGAGGATTCACTCACTTTCCCAATGATGAAAATAATTAATAAATAGATGTGAGATAAAATTGTGCTGCACCGTGTCTTCTTAGGAAATACAGCAAAATATACAAATATTTTTCAAAATAACAAACAGTAACAGCACATCATTTAGAACTCATTTCATTATTGGTTTGTTTCTGGAGACACGATATCATGTACCCAAAACTGCCTGAGGATTACCTAGGACTTCAGATTTTTCCCGTCCCTGCCTTCCAAAGCTAGTATTAGGAGACTGCACCAAGACAGTTGGCTAGAATAACGTTTAGTTTTATCTGAATTTCCAGCATATTTTATCACTCACCGAAAATTAAACTATTTAGCATGCATTTATTATTACTAATAAAGAAATAAGATGCCAAGAATATTTTAATATCAATTTTATTTATTCTTTGAAAATTTCATACAAGTACACAAAATATCTCAATCTTATCTACCACACACTGTCTCCCTCCACTTCCACCTAATAACCCCCAACACATCCTCATTCCGTCTTCCATCATCCTTCTTCTTTTGCCTCTTCATTTTTCTCTTCTTCTCATCATAATTATTACTAACTTTCAGTTCAGTTAATAAAAATATAAAAGTAAAAGTTGTTGGGAATTGATTAATAAATACTTTCTATTGTTTTGCTTTCTATTGACTTTTGTTAATATATTCTGATCATGCTTAGTTAGACCCCTTTCCTATTCTGCACTCCACATGGAAATCATATCTAACTTGCTATATAATTGTGTAAGTGATTAAAAAAAGAGAATTTAATTCATTTAATTTGTTAACTATTTCTTTTTCAATTTCAGATACCATAGAAAAAGGCAACTATATATTATATACATTTTCAGTGTCTGATGTAAGCATTATTTTGTAAACAATTAAATATGTATTTAGCTAATGTCTAGGTCATAATTTATTATGGATGTTTGGAAAATGTTTAAATTTCCCTCCAGTTTTCAATGAAATTCTTTAAAATAAATTGTTCAATTAATTGTTAAACTTAAATTATTAAATAATGAACAAACTAAAATTCTTAAAATTTTTATTAGCTCAGTATTGAATTTTATGATAAAATTTGTGTACTACAGTATTTGTACTTCTTAAAATCCACTTTTAAGCAACATGCACTAGGAACATAATTTAAATATCCTTTGTCTGTTTTAATATTCCAGTCACAGTGATAATTGGTGTATATTTAGATAAGGATAAAAAATTGTGCATCTTTAAAATTTAAATATTTAATTTAAATAATATTT
>NW_008335436.1:6974153-6983773 GCF_000622305.1 Nannospalax galili
GAATTCTAAAATAAGCAAGATTATATATGACAGGACTCCTAAATCCTTGTGAGCTTATTTCTAAAAATAAAGTTTTATGGCATATGTGCAAAAATAGTGAATTATTTGCAGTGGAAGAACCAGTGAATTTGGGCTTTGATTACTCAGTATTTCCTTTTTCTTTATTTCTATTGGTCTATCAGGGTAGTATTAGTGGACTTCACATCTAACATTATGCACTGTTTTCCCCAGAATAGCTTGGTTGCAACGTGCACACATTCATCATATCCGGATGGCACCACATTAGCCTTTAAAACTATCAAAGTCCTTGGGCTGACAGAAAGTGTTACAGAAGTTACCACAGGAGAAAATAATCAGCAAATGTCTCCTCATAATAATTTCACTTATGATCCCTCCAGTCAGGTAAAATGAATCATTTAAAATATTGGATCTGCCATATTTTTGTTTATTTTCCATGCTATATGCATTCAGGCATTTGACTTTTTAAATAATAAGATTTAATTATTTTATTTTAATGTGCATATGTGAAGGCCTGAACGTATGTATGCTCACTGTATGAGTGCTTGTGGAGACCAGAATAGAGTGTTGGATCACCTGGAAGCAGAATTCTAGGTCGTTGTTAGCTGCAAAAGCAGCAAGTGCCCTTAAATCCCAAGTCATCTCTCCAGCCCAGAGACACTGGGTATTTTAAATTCTTTTTTGTCATGGACTCCTCCTTCATCCTCCCCTCTCCTCTCCATTTCTCATGCCATTCCTTTCTTTCTGGCATAATGCTGCATTGCCTTATTTCAAGTTGTTCCTCATACAATAATATGTTAGTGGATTCAAAGGAAAAGCGTAGTAAAGAAATAATGTTAATTTCCTCTGATTATAGAACCTTCTGTAACAGACAGAATGCATGATTGCTTTGCATATTTCTTAAGGCATATGCAGCAGATAGACACACACACATACACACAGAGGAGAGAGAGGAGAGAGGAGAGAGAGAGAGACAGACAGAGAGAGAGAGAGAGAGAGAGAGAGAGAGAGAGAAGAGAGAATCACAGAATATTTCAGGTGCAGCACAATTTTTCTCCAAAGATTCATAAACACTAAATAGTAGAACTGAGAAATGAACTCAAGTCTGGAATTTAAGATAACAGTTTTCACCATGTGCTATGGTCTCTCATAGCTGTCTCATTTTAGAGTTCTAAATAATTAACTGACTAATAGTTTTCCCTTTACTATTCTTTACTCTTCAAGAACTAGACCAAAAGTATTACTCATTTTGAGAACTTACTGTATTGGTCATGCTTTAAAAATTTTTTTGGAAAATTTTAAATTTACCCAGGGTCACATCAAAGAACTAATAATTAATGTTTTATTTTCAAAGGTTCTCTTAATTACAGATCTCAACTTCAATCTTGGAAAAAGCTTTAATGTAGCATGGACACAAAGTTTCTCAGAAAATGAGAAATTCAATTGTTACCCAGATTTCTACGAAGCAAACAAAGAACAGTGCGCCCAACGTGGCTGTACGTGGCAAGAAGTAAGAGAAATTTTATTATGAATCAAGACGTGATTTTCATATAAGCATTTTCATAAGAACTTCATATATCACAATTTTAATCAGCAATATATAAATTATATTCGTATATGAATCATTTACCATTTGAAATGAACAACTCTAATAGATAGTCCACCTTTAGATTAATAAATTCTTCAAAGATATAACTTAGCAGATACCAAGAGTAGATGGACTAGTATAAGTTGCTCTTCATTCAGAACTAAAGGTGGAATTGTGGTTGAAATAGTGTTGTGTTGTACTGTATTAGATACTGATTGAGTGTAAGTGACTGACTAAATTGGGCAAGATATTTTGTCACTAGTAAAAAGCATTTTAAAAACAATTGTTTGACCTATGAAAACTTAAGAAGTTGAGTAGTAACTTGTATCTGCTCCACTGAGGAATAATTGTTCTTCTTTAGTTATTTTGACCCTTTTCAACAGAAGAGCAATAGCTGTGGGCGGTAAGTGATTGCAGCAGAATTAGAGGAAAGAAATGGGAAACTTCTTGTCTTGGTAATTCACTTAGGAGTCTTTGGTTCTATCTCTGAGTTTTTTTTTTTTTTTTAGCAGACAGCAAAAATGGGAATCTTTTTGTCTTTGTAATTCACTAGTGAGGCTTTGGTTCTTGCTTTGAGTTTTTTTTTTTTTTTCAGCAGACAGCACTTACTACACTTAATCACAAAATTGAATTTGTGTGTTATACTGCTGAACTAAAAACATATTCGCCATCGGCTTTCCAGGAATATTCCTTTATATAAAATAAGACATAGACTTTCTGCTTCAAAAAATTCCCTCCTGTTCCTTTTCATGTAATAAAACTATTAAGAATGATTGGGATGAGCTGAATTAAAGAACAAACACGCGAGGATTAGTCAGTGAGAGCTAGAACTTGAAGTGCTATTTGGTACTCATTTCTCCTGAATTTTATTCTTAAAAGTGCAATCAAAATCTAAATGAAAAGCATAAATGATAAACAGTGATTTCAGAATTAAAA
The DNA here is from genome assembly GCF_000622305.1 of Nannospalax galili. Lineage (NCBI taxonomy): Eukaryota > Metazoa > Chordata > Mammalia > Rodentia > Spalacidae > Nannospalax > Nannospalax galili. The sequence goes on from NW_008335436.1 coordinate 6,976,696, forward strand.
ACTTCTACACATGGAGATGTGAAAAAAATGCACTTTCCCAGAACTAGTAGTGGTTTACCACCTTATGGTTTCAATTTTGTTTTTAAATCTTGAGACAGGGTCTAATCAAGGAGCCCAAGTTGGCCTCAAACACATTATCCTTCTTCCTCAGCCTCACAAGCATGGGGCATGCAAGTCTGTTCCACCAGTAAACTGAGATTTTGACACTGAAAGACCAGCCACAGAAGACCATTGCATTTAGTGAATTGTAGCACAGAAATAATTCCTTGGGTTTCTTTAAGCCCCACTCTTTCATTAAAAAATTATTGTGGCGATATACTGTCAGGTCAGCACTCTAAACAAAATAAACATCCGCCCCTCCCATTACTGAGAGTTTATATTCTAAGGCGGGAAAAATAAAGAGGGAAATCTGTGCTGCGTTTGAGGAACACGGTCAAGAGAAAGAAAGAAAAGGAAATGGAGGGAGCACCAGGAACAGCACCAGGAAAGTTTGTGTGAGAAGGTGAAATCTGTTAAAAAAAATAAAATAAAATAAATAAAGGAAAACACAGAAAAGACAAAAAGTAAAAAAAAAAAAAAAAAACGGTGAAGCATAGGGATAGAATAATATTTCTGATAAAGCGTGAATGGGGCAACAATGTACCGTCCACAGTGCGCATACGGCAACAGGGCCAGTATATCTGACACAGAGCTGATGATGGAGAAATATCAGGAAACGGTGCGTAGCAATATGGATATAGATGATGTAGATCAATAAAGAGGCCCATTTTAAGAGTCTTAGTATGTGGGAGGTTGGTACGGATATAAACAAATGACAAGACTGCATTTAGACTTTAATGGCCCCGAAATGACTGCTGAGTTGAAAACAAACTTTTACAGAGCCAAGGCAGGAAGACGAGGCAAGAGGCTGTGCTGGTACAGGCTACATTTGAATGTTGACTTAGTTCAGTGCAGTAATGATGGATTTAATCAGTGATTGATCTTATGCATATTTTTTAACATAAAGTCAAGAAGCTTTGTTCTCTCATTGAATGTGGAGTATAAGAGGCAGAGTCAAGAGTAAACATTGAGAACAGATGAGTTGGTATAAGTGGAGACTGAGAAATTCATATGATTGGGGAGCAGAAAACCTGAGACTGAGATTTCCAGGAGAAATGGGAGTATACCTGTCAAGTTGTAACATGGGTTTAATGGAGAATTTAATGTCACATGTCAGCATACAGTCAGTGTTTAAAGCCATGTGGTGGGACCTCAGGAAATAAACTGGAGTAGAAAGTGAAAAAACTATTCAAAGACTAAATCCTGAGTTCCTACAATATTCTATCTGGAAATTATGGGAAAATTTAAAAAGTAAACCAAGAAAGAATAATAAAAGTAATGAAAAAAATGGCTCTTTGAAGCTGTGTGAAAAACAATTTAAGACATAAAATGATATACTATTCAAGTTATGCTTATGAATCTCTGATATGAAGATTGAAAACTGACTTTTGGAACTGATAACATGGACGTTTTGAAAAGATTTACAAAGAAATCTTGATAGGGCACATGGTTGATTTGAGAGAAAATGAAAATGAAGAGGCAAGTGGAGATTGTAAGATTTTATAATCTACATGTTCTTCTGTAAAGAAAATTAAAAATGGAGCAGCAGAGAGGAAAGTTAATACAGTGGAAGCTTCTTTTATTTTTCCTTCAAGATGGGAAGAGTATAATCAGCCAATCATGTAACTGACAACTGATGTGACGGTAACATCAGCAATGTAGTAGAGACTGAAATCGAAGGAGAGATATCTCCAGGCATGTGAGCACTGGACATACTGACAAAATGTTTCTCTTTAAGCCAAAAAGTACATGTCATTTATCAGAAGGTAAAGAAGTGGGAGGATATGGTGTCTACACCTAATTTTTGTTTGATTGCTCTCCTTTTTCATATTCCTACAATAAGTAAAACCATGAGGTGATGTTGAAAATAAAGAAGTACTTGGTGGGCATGGAGAAGGCAAGTTATCACGCAGGACAGACTGATAAAGAAACTAGAGAAACAGAGTATGGCTGCATCATTAGGGATGCACCATGTCTTTTGTCATAGAAAAGGGTGAACACTCGGCATGGTGCTCTTCCTGAGCCGCACTTACCTGTATTGCAACAGCAGACTGTAAATACTTTCCCAGGATTGGAGTTTTATTACTGTTTAAGAATCCTAGTGAAGGGAGAACTGGAGAAATGACTCAGTGGTTAAAAGCATTTGCTGTTCTTGTGGAGGACCCTGGCTCCATTCCCAGTGATCGCACAGCAGCTTACAACTTCTGTAACTCAGGTTTCAGCAGATCTAATGTAATCTTCTTGCCTTCTTGGGCATTGCATGCATGGGATGCACTTACATACAAGTAGGCAAAACACTCACTCATAAAATACAAATTAAAATTTAAAAAATCCGAGCAAAGGGTCATTGAGCTATGTGCAGAAAAGTCAACTTAGTGATGGGGAAATGATATAAACTTGATGAACTTTATGAGGAAGGAACCGAAGAGAAGAAATGGATACAAATACGGAAGAAATCACAGAGATACTTGGGTCTTGTTCACTCTGTGCACAAAATAATTTATGTATTCTGATAAGGAATCACACATAATATGCCTTCAAAAAGCTTAATATAGAAAGAAATGACCAATACTTCACAAACTATTGATTATCTCAGGAAAAGCAGATCTTCCTTAGGAATTTGATGAACTTTGCTGAATCTTCCTATTCCTTTTTGGTCACCATTTTCATGTTTGTATTTAAGCTGATGGCAACCACATGATTTTTAAAGGTTTAATGCCTTAGAACGGCCTGTTTTCATACATTAGCAACTTCTCTGCTTCTGAAATGTATAGGTATATAGCCACAAAAACAGCTTTATGCATTGACTAGAAACACTGCTCAGTGATACATTTTAGATTTATTCAATAAGTAATTTCTTATTTATTTAATAAGGAAACACGAATATTTTAATTTTTTTCTATTAAATATTTAAAATTTAGGTTTTAAAACTGTTTCCCTAAATTAATAAATGTATACTATTCTCACTCTAATTAGGAAAAAATACAATTGTGATGGTAATTATCAATAAGAAAGCTATAATGATAATAAGAAAAACAGCTATGAAAAGGTCATAGTCAGACTTTGCAACTCGCTAAGGTTGGCATTGTCTTGATTCTTGATACCCATTTCATAAACTGCATTTGAACTGAGTATCACAGTACTCATATGAGAAGGAGTGCTTTAAATTGAGACTTTGGGCGCATGGAAACAGTTGATTAATGAAGACAGGATTTACTTTTCTCTTATAAATTCTGATCTTGATATGCTGGTACTTTAATGTTATCAGTACCTTGGGCTCTTCCTCATTTACCATATGGTTTTTGTCTTCAGAGTTCACCCTGGCTTTTGACATATGCATGCTAGGCATACCAAGGAAGACGGAAAGGGAAAGGCCATCTCAATGTAGTCAGGTTATACCCACTTCTCTCAAGGAGCTTTTTGTTTTGCAGAAAAAGAGACCATGACATGGCTGTGAATGAGTGTACTGCTTCTTAAGAAAGCGTAATCAATATGGGAGATTGGGAGAAAGCGTTGTGGGAAGTTATGCAGCTCTCAAGACCACAGTTTGCCAATTGTCCTCCGTGTTCTCTTCCAGTGTGGGTTAAGCTAGTCAATTTTGCTCAGGGTACCTGTTTTCATTACTGTTTGGCATGTAATCAGTCACTGTAAAAACTTGCCATCATAAATGGAAGAAAAGGAACTAAGCATGTGCTCTTTGTGGGGTCTTACACATGTTTACAAAAATAAAACAGCAAGATTGTGAGGCACAAAAACAAGTATAGATTAGAACTTATGAATGACATAATTTCTGCACAAGTGACAAACTTTGATTGAATTACTTGGTACTGAAATTTAATTTTATAACTTCATACTTAAAATAGATATTTGATCTTTGTTCTCTACTGTTCTAACTTTAGATTCAATATGTTATATATTATATAACAATTTGGAACATGTATAAAATGCATAATAGATATTTTGTATCATGAGTCTTGCAACATTAACTAAACATATTCAGTTTTAAAAAATTTCAAATGATTTCACTTTCTGATAATGAACATGTATTACCTTTAGGTTACATCTGGTGGAGCACCTGAATGTTACTTTCCAAGGGAATATAATCCTTATTTGGTTACTTCAACTCAATATTTACCAACTGGTATAACAGCCACCCTCCAATTGAATCCTACTAGAGCTCAAATAAGCCTTCCATCTTCTCCCATCTCCACTCTTCGTGTGGAAGTAAAATATCACAAAAATGAAATGCTGCAGTTTAAGGTATGTCTAATGTAAACACTCTTGAACTGTGGTTCATCTCATAATTTGAATGTGCTAATAAAAGTTAATAATTGCCTTGATGATATTTTAATTCTACAGAAGTATCATTTCTTGTTAGAGAGCTCATAGCAAAGAAAGTACTTAATAAATAAGCCTCTCATTAAAAAAAAAATGTGAATTCCAGGACAGCTGGGGCTACAGGGAGATCCTGTCTCAAAAAGACAAAAAAACAAACAAACAAAAAACAAAACAAAACAAAAAAACAAAAACAAAAAAACAAAAACCAAAAAAAACCCCAATATTTTTATTACTTTTCATGCATTTTATACAGTAGTTCTTAGTCAAATTTAGACCACCCCTCCTTCCATTCATATCCCCCATATCCCCCCACTGGACCTCATGCATTCTGTCATATATATTAAGACCTATCTGGTCAAACATTTGTGCCCAGATGTCCTTTGATGTAAGTTCATCCACTGGAATCTAGTCAGCCTTTCTAGAGATCGTAAAGAAGATCTATTCTCCATCCTCCAGCAGGAATCACTTAACCAACAGTTCCTAGGCTATGGCTGGGCTCACCTGCCATTTCCCTTGCTTCACACTGTGCCCTTATTTGATTGAGTAGTGTAGGTATTGAGCATGACATCACCATTGCCAAAAGTTCACATGAGCAAGCTTCCAGGGGTCAGAGAGCCTCTGTTTCCCTATATTCATGGACCAACTTTGGCTCTGACAATCTTTCTACCCCCTCTTCCACAATGGTCCCTGAGCTGTGGGTGGATGAAGTTTAATCTAGGAGTCCTGTCTAGAGACACACACTTCAGTCTCTTATTCCCTAAAACTCAGCCAGTTACGGCCATCTGTGTACATTGCACTCTGTTGTATAAAGAAGCTTTACTGATGAGAGTAGAGGGATGCATCAGTTTTCTCTTTACTGATTTTGTTCCACTATGTTCCATGAGCCTCAGGTGTAGGGGTTCAACTGTAGATGTGTCACACAGGGCTGGGCATCTCCCAGAGGTATATTCTCTGTGTGTGCCAGCTGTGGAACTTTGTAATATCCCTCATCTGTTGCAAAAAGAAGCCTCTTTGATGTACACTTTGACTGTACACTTGTCTGTAAATATAAGGGTTCATATTTAGCATATGTTAAGAAATTTCATTTGACAGAGGTAGGATTTCATCTAGGATCTACAATCTCTTCAGCCATGTATATTTGGCTATAATTACAGTAACACCCATAAGTCAGCTCCCATTGAGGGGGTTTTTATAATTGTGAATAACTGAACATGCAGTTGTCATCTAAAGTTAAATAATTTTAAAGTTGCTGCCACCTGTTAAAGAGAAAAGCTACTTAGAATTGAATTGTTACTAGTTCTACCAAAATAAACAAAACAGATTATACTTTCATTATTTCAAAAAAACTTAATCTTCATTTTAATTGAATGAAGAGAAATTATTTTCTTTCAATATTTAGATAGAAATTTGACTTTTAAGGACTCCAGTATAAACCATTGAGAAAAATATTAAAATGAATAAGAAAGATCAGCAAGAGGACTATATGTAGAATATTTTTATATGTACTATGTTTCACCATGTAGAAGTTTAAATGACAGCAGATCTCATCAGCAAATTAAATTAAAACTAACATCAAATAAACAATCAAACAACAAGCATCATAGGAGTACATGGCCTGTCTATGAAAAAAAATCTTAAAAATTAATACAAGCCTTGTAAAAAGATATCATCTTGTATAAGGTTAAATGTTAATTCATTTTAGATGGATTGATTTTTTTAAAAAGCATTTTCATAACAATCATAGAACTTTTGTGACTTCATAAATTAACCTTTATGTATGTCTACCTAGGAAAATAAAATAGACCATCAGTTGAAACTTCTAAAATAGGAAAGAAAGGGGGGCTGGAGAGATGGCTCAGCAGTTAAGAACACTGACTGTTCTTGCAGAAGACGTGGGTTCCAATCAGAGCACCCACATGGCACCTAACAACTCTCTGAAACTCCAGTTTCAAGGGATCCAATAACTTCTACTCTCTTCAGGCATTGCATGGCATCGGTGCACTTACCTACATGCAGGCAATACATACACATACATAATATAAAAATAATAAATACAATATAAAAAATAAAATAAGAATGAAAGAAAAGTTTATTAAGTTAAAATATTACAAATTTGAAGAACTGCCTGAATGTTTATTGAAGCAAAAAGCTTAAAATCATTAAATATTTATATGCATATATAAAATGGTAACAGTGGCATATGTATCAGTCCACTGATAATGTAAATCTCTTTTTGTTTTCAACTCCACGGGTAGAACTTGAATCACCAGTCATTTTTAAAAAGGTAAAACTTCAATAATCTTGATTTTATTGTATTTGTGCATACGGACTGCTATACAGAAATATACATAGATATGCAGTATGGGAAAACAATTTTCAATACTCCATTTTTTAAGGACTTAAGTAATAGTTTATTGAATATTGTTGGGCTCACTGGAATGTATGCACTAATTTCTGTGATAAATTGCTTCGTTAGAGTGAGGCATGGTGGTATGTACCTTTAATGCATGTTGGTATATACCTTTAATGCATGCACTCAGGAGCCTAAAGAAGAAAGTATATGATTTCACAGTTTGCCTGGGATACAGAATGAGATCCTGCCTCAAAAAAAAAAAAAAAAAAAAAAAAAAAAAAAAAAAAA
>NW_008335436.1:6983803-6996655 GCF_000622305.1 Nannospalax galili
TAGCTTTTAGTTAATAAAAAGGAGTTAGAATAGCAGCAGCACACTGGTTGGCCATTTGTGCGTTCACATGTATGCCTATGTTTGTGTTTTGATTTCAAAAATCATAATGAAAACATACCACAGTTTTGAACTCAGTTTGGAGTTATTGTTTTATTTTTATAATTTTGATTTTAATTGAATTTTTGTGCATTTCATGAAATACATCCTAATCATATGTAGAACTCCTTCCCTATCTGTCCCCTATCATAGTCTCCCCGTTGGATTCCAGCTGTTCTGTCATATATGCTAAAAATCTATCAAGTCAAGTTTTTATCCCCAGATGTCCATCAGTGAGTTCATCCACTGGAGCATGATCAACCAAATCTAGGGTCACCCCCTTAAAGAAGATCAATTCCCCCTCACCCAGAAGTGATCAGTTGTCAATAATTCCTCAGCTAAGGTTGGGGCTTTTTACCAAATTTCCAAGTTCAATGGTGGGCCTTTGTGTAAGTTAAGTTTGCATGGGTCTTCTGCATCCTGTCACCATTGTGATTTCATATGAGCAAGTTCCCAGGCACCCAGATAACTCTGTTTCCTTGTGGTCATAAATACTTCTTTTTGAAACATTATTGAAAATGTCATGATATTTGCACGCTCTGTCAGCAGTAAGAACAAACTCCAATGTATTTACATTATTTCTTTGCCCTAGATATATGATGCCAATAACAAGAGATATGAGGTTCCAGTACCACTGAACATTCCAGACACTCCAACAAGTTCTTATGAAAACAGACTTTATGACGTTGAAATCAAGGAAAATCCTTTTGGCATCCAAGTTCGACGCAGAAGCAGTGGAAAGCTCATGTGAGTGATTAAATTGTTTGACATGAAGGATAACAATTTTAGTTTGAATTGTGTTAAATATTTTCATCAATTTTAACATTTTTAAGCAATTATGTAACCATGAGACCATCATAAAGAATGCAGATAAATTTTTATTTACACTATTCACGTGATTAACTTTTAAAAATATATTAAATTCAATCTTCTAGTAACGTAGATAACCATACCAAGATTCAGCTTTAGATACATGATGAGTGTTGGTAAAATAAGCAATTAGGAATGAGATGAAATAAATTTTTAAAACTGTTGCAAGTATTATGAGATCTGTAATCTTACACATATTGATGAATATAAACTAAGACAAAATCTATATTGGTAGAGTAAATGAATTTTCTTAAAATATCACTATGTTTATTTTAGCCAACTGCACCACAGTAAAATGCATTCCTATCTGTTTCCAGCTCACTGGGCCTTCTTCTAAAAACTCAGGATGCTTTCCCTTATTGGTAATAAGGATGAAAATACATAAGAAAACCCTGAGCATACTGACTTAATAATAACTTTATTGTAATAAACCTTAGTTCAAAAGGATGTAGAGTATAGTTATTTGTAAAAAGAACATTTGTGTGGGAAGGGGAGGCATTGCCCTTTATTAAGCTGCCCTCAGATAAGTCATGAAAAGCTTCGACTATGTCTCAAATTTTTTTGTGATACTTGTTTCTTCTTGCCATTCTCACGATTTTTTTCTCCTTTTTTTCCTCACAAGTAGCTCACGTAACAATTCATTCATTTTAAAAAGACACTTTTTCATAAATGCTATTAGAAATATAAGAAAGAAAACGAATCTATTAATTGGAGAGAAATATAATTGAAATATTCATTATGATTATAGTTCATTAGCATATTTATTTCTATAATTTATACAAGTTAAAAATAAAATTATGAGTATCCCCAAAAGAGAGAAAAATGACTGATATTTCTTTTTCATAGTAGAAGTCAAGGAATTATTATTCTTTGATCAATTTCACCTTTAAAGCCACACTTGTCAAACAAGAGCACCAAGCTCATGTCACTCATTTCGTTTTTCCCTCAGGGATACCTGAAACACATTTTATGTATAGTCATTTACACAGCCAAAAGAAATTTAAACGAATTAGAATAGCTATGTATTTTATTTGGTGCCTGGATACACTTAGGAATACATGTAAAATTATTTCTTTTTTTGATCATCAAAGGATTACTATTATGATATGTGATATTACTTTATATATACAGAAAAAATATTTGCTTTCAGGGAAAGAATTGTATTATTATTTTTGTGTGTGCTATTCTGTACCTATTTTACTGAAATAGCCTTGTTTCCTTTTGTTTTCAGTTGGGATTCTCGCCTGCCTGGGTTTGCATTCAATGACCAGTTCATTCAGATATCTTCCCGACTGCCATCCCAATATCTATATGGTTTTGGGGAAGCAGAACACACAGCATTCAAGCGAGATTTGAACTGGCACACTTGGGGCATGTTTTCGAGAGATCAGCCTCCTGGTGTAGGTATCAACTTGTGGTTACCTCATAAGGCAGCTAAGATGGTGGAGCAGAATCTAAGCCACATCTTGCAGGATGATAATTCAGAATTGTAATGCATAAATAATGTAAAGGGGGCTAGAGATTTGCAGAGCTGGTAAAATGATTTTCTAAGAAAGAAAAAAAAAGAAAAAACTCCAGAAATCACAGAAAAAGTAAAAATAATTGAGTGTATTAAAAAGGCATCTTGTTGATCTAATTTATTTTTTCTTTGAGTTACTTTTTCCTTCTTTTTTTTACATTTATCTATTTATTTAACTTGATTTTATTTTTAAAATTATTTTATGTTTTTATTTTTAACCCATTGAATCCAGTTAGTACTTCCCATGTACACATGACTCGGAGTCATCCACTGGGGAATGGCAATCCTGCCAGTACCTACAGACCTAAAGAAAGGTCTCTCTCCCTTCCCCAGCATCCCTAGCTGCCAAAGGATCCTCAGATACTCAGATTACTCCCTAATCTGTGCTGGAATTTCTTACTTACTTTGTATTTCACAGATATTTGATAGACAACCACAGCTCCTGTGAGTTCCAGCCTACAATAGCCCTGTCATATCCAGAGGGCGTCAGTTTACACATTCCTCCCCATCCTCCAGCTCTTTCATTCTACCTCCTCTCTCATAATGTTAGACAAGTTCTAGATAGGACAGGAGCTTGTTGATACAGATGCCCCACAGTCGATTATTCTTTTCACTATGTACAGTAATGCATCTCTGCATTAACCAGTATCCATTGCAATGAGAAACTTCTCTGACCAAGGCTGGTAACAACATAAATCTAAGGATATAAACATAAATATTTAGAAGGCAGTTTGACAACATGACCATTTAGATAAATAACATCAATAGGTTGTTCCCTAGGGCTTATAACTTGCCTAGGCATGGGTTCTGACCATGTAGGCAGTACTAGCCATGGATTCACTCGCATGAAGAAACCTTCACATCTAGCTTAAAAAACAGTGAGTTAACTCATGTATCTTCTTGCAACTATTTTACCAGTGCACATATCATGTCTGGCAAGTTAAAATTGCAGCATGCAGGGTCCAGCTGCGGAAAAGACTGACTGACACCTTTTCTCCCCAGCAGTCTACATAGCACCATCCAGTGCTGTGAAAGCTAACCAATTTCTTAACCTTTACAAATGCATAGAAAATCATACTAATTCATTATTCCTTGAAATAACTGCCAAAGTTTCTCGTATCAAACAGACACACACACACACACACACACACACACACACACACACACACATACACACACACACTTTTCAAATAATGATTTGATACTTTTCTTCTTATATAGCTCTATTTGTACATTTATGAGGTTAAACATCTTTTAAAACCTTCTTTTAAGTGCTTGGGCACATTCCTAGAGTTCTATATTGATACTAGAATAATAAATATTTTGTAATTCTTCCAAACATATCATGAATATGTACATTTAAAAATTTGTTCATTTTCGTTTTTCACATGTAACGACTACTTAAAAGAAACATTAACAAATGAAAAATAAGTTTAATATGGCACAAAGTTTTCATGGCAGTGTACTTAAGCAACCACTTCCTTATAATAAATGAAAGTGTTTGCATCAGTTTGAATGAATGCTATACCAAGATTAATTTCTTAATAACTATTCACATTAATATACTGATTATTTGATTAATTTGGTTACGGTTCTCAATTTATAAGGTTGTTTTCACTTGCCAATAAGTTATTGAAATTCAAGTTTGGAATAGTGAGTTAAACGTGGATTTATCAGCATGAAAGATTTAAGTTTTGTAAACATTATCTTCTTGGTAGTCAGATTACTTATATCACTATGATTACTTCCAGGACATTTTATTACAGGAAAGTGTTAATTGACAAATAAATGCAGCTAAACTGTGGAAAGAAACGTAACAAGCAATTACTCTAACATCAGGGCACTCAGTCTTAATGAATTTAAACAGCATTGATATAATTCATATGCTATTGTTACTAAATATGCATTGTGCTATTTTAATTTCAGTATAAGTTTAATTCCTACGGAGTTCATCCCTATTACATGGCTTTGGAAGATGAAGGCAATGCTCACGGAGTCTTGCTTCTGAACAGCAATGCAATGGGTAATGTTGAAGTTCTCAAATAAAATAGATGAATGTGAACCATTAACAAATACAGATCTCATATACAGATAAAAATGAAATCTTGTTTTGAATTTCCAGATGTTACATTCCAGCCAACTCCTGCTCTAACATACCGCACAATTGGCGGAATCTTGGATTTTTACATGTTTTTGGGCCCAACTCCAGAAGTTGCAACAATGCAGTATCATGAAGTATGATTCCATATTTAAATTAAAAACCCATGACATTTTTGTAGTTAATATAAATACTTCTCTTAACTCACGACATTTCTTAAAGGTGATTGGCTACCCAGTCATGCCACCTTACTGGGCCCTAGGATTCCAATTATGTCGTTATGGATACAGAAACACTTCAGAGATTGAGGAACTGTATAATGGCATGGTGGCTGCTCAGATCCCTTATGTAAGTACATCAGGGAATCACGGAGTCTGTACAAGCAGAATGAAATGGTTAAACATTGCTTTCTTTAGAATTATATTAAAAATTTGGAAATATGCCTAGGTTTTGAAAGAGCCCTATGAATTGGATGTGAGATTTTTAAATATCTTTACAAGTTGATAAGCCAGAAGTTACAATATCCCTCCTTTTCCAACTCTACTTTCAATACTATGATCCTGAATCAAAGCAAATCTCCATCCACTTATAATTAATAGAATTAACATTTAGACTATATAAACAACTGAAAAACTAAACATTTAAAGAACATGAAATCCAATTGATAGATGAGCAAAAGAAATGAACACAAAGTTCTGCAAAGGAGTAAATGCGTGAGTATCAACAGTCTTAAACGTCAGAGAAATGCAGTAAGACATTGAGGTTCCATTTGATAGATGCCAGAGAGGTTGGACAGCAACAGCAACTTTCATATATATACAGTTTGTGGGAATATAAATTAGTAGAACAACTATGGAAATCATCATTCCTCAAAGATCAAAAATGGAACTCTTATATGATCAAGATATATCACTTCTCGGTATACATCTGAATGAAGCAAAGTCAGCATATGATAAAGACACCTGCACACCCGTACTTATTTTGACACTTCACAATAGCCAACTTGGAATCTGTCTATATGTTCATCAATGAATAAATAAACAAAATGCAATATAAATATACAATAGCGCATACTTCAGCTACAAAGTAAGATAAGATCATATCTCCTTCAGGAAAATGTATGGCATTGAAGATCAATAGTTTTGTTAGGGGAAATAAGAATCAGAAGGATAATTATTGAACATTTACTTGAAAGTAAAAGGCAGGCTTTTTTGGAAAAGGAAGGAATTCAGAGGGAGATAAGTGTGGATAATGTGATGTTGAATATAACCAAAGTACATTGCATACATGTATTAAAATATCAAAATGAAAACCATTAACTATAATTATGATATGCTAATAGAAATTGGAAAAATTCTGTCAATTCTAATCTGACTGCAGTACAAAATAGGAAATTGAATACAGCTTTTCACACTGACTCCCATTTGTCTTTCCCACTACTGTGAAATATTCTTTTTAGTTTTTATTATTGGTTTTTTAAAACAGGTATTGCTTGTAGGTCAGGTTAGCTCCAGCTCTAAAGCACACTTATCAAATCACCACTACTCTCCTATGTTACAGGATGTTCAATACACAGACATTAATTATATGGAGAGGCAACTTGACTTCACAATTGGTGAAAATTTCCGTACTCTTCCTCAGTTTGTTGAAAAAATAAGAAAAGAAGGAATGAAATACATCATTATCCTGGTCAGTATTTATTTTGATTGGAGTCACATTGTTTCTTTTTATTCTTTTAAAATGCATGTAGAAAAAGTGTCTGAAAGGAAGGAAAATGTAATTTTGAATTATAATTCCAAGTTCTAATTTTTTCCCATTAACATTTCATTTTATATATTTAAGCTACCACCAGCTACCTTGAACTTAGGTATAACAATGATCATGCAAGTTCTTAAGACAGGGGTTAAATGCAAATTATTTTCTAGGTACCACCGGAGTTACAAACTGGCTTTGGTCTAGACGTATTACACAGTGATAGTAGATTTCCTGTCCCTATGAAATTTTCAGGTGTTCTTTTGAATTTCTTCTGATTTTTTCCTCATTTAAAATTTGCCTTCCTTTGGGTTAAAGAAAAAAAAACTCAGTGGAAGGAATGACTACTTTATCAATGTTATATAGGGAGAAAGCTAGATAATCAGAAATTTTATCAGACAAAAACAGTGAACACCAGATTGGCGTAGTGCACTATGGCCCAGATCTCCCGGACTCCAGCGATCCTCCTGCCTCAGCCTTCTGTGTAGTTGGGACTATAAGGACGTGCCACTGCGCTGGCAGACAGACAAAAACAAAACCAAAAAACCCTAAATAAACTTGCTTTGATTCAGAGCAGATTCTTAGGAGAATTTCTTAGAATTTTGTTATAGAGCCACTGTCTTTACAGTTTCTCCAAATGGGAACACATGTTATGATAATTCAATAGAAGTAAATAACAAGGCCCCACAAAGGTCATCAAGGGGCTGCAGATGCCTTGGATTCACACTTTGCTTATATTTTATTTTCATTTTAGGATCCAGCAATTTCAGGAAATGAGACAAAGCCTTATCCTGCCTATAGCAGAGGAATAGAGAAAGATGTGTTTGTCAAATGGCCTGGCACAGATGATATTTGTTGGGCAAAGGTACTCAATAAATATTTAAAAATAAGATAATTCTGAAAATCCCAGTTCTTTCAATCACGGAACATGTTAAATCATATTCAGAGGCAAAAGCAATGAAAAATGTGATGATTTAATAACTAAAATCTAACATGTACTCTGTTGAAATTTAGATTTCTAGACATAAGAAATTATTATGATTTATAAAGTCAAATGCTACTTGTTTTACAATTATATTTCATTGTTATTATTTTTCATATATATTATGTTTTATAATAAAGTTTTCAATAGTGGATCTGTTGATTATGATACTATATTTGAAAGAGGCTTGAGTGTGCTTTTCTTAAAAATATCTTACTGACAAAATGACTAAAGGTCTTTTTATATTTTTTGAGAGTTACACTTATATTGCTAAGGTGAACAAGAAATATCATTCACTAAATGATATTAAGATCTGAGTGTAGTATAATAATATATTGATTTAGTTTTCTTATAAACTATTCTAGAAAAATTCAATAACAGCATTTAAAATAGAATAAAATCTACTCAATCGTATGATGAGACACACAACTGAATAATAATTGAGGGGTTCTTTTTTATCAAAATTAGGGTATTAATGATAAAGTGGCAAAATTAAAGCACAGTCTGTAATTACATTGCATCAATGATACTTCTTTAGATTTAATAATCACACTGGGGTCTAGAATATGTTAACATTTGGGGAACATGGAAGAAAGGAATTCTAGATGCAAATTGTTTCAAATGCTATGAATTTAAAATCATTACAAAATGAAATAAGAAAGGTCTGGCTAAAAGTATTATTGATCCAGGGATCTTAAAGCTAGATTATGTATCTATTAATATATCACCATTTACATTACAATCAAACCATACTGAACTCATTTCGAAGTGTTATATGATTTCATTTATTCTTTCCACAGGTTTGGCCAGATTTACCTAATGTAACAATAGATGAAACCATTACAGAAGATGAAGCTGTTAATGTAAGTTTTACATTGCTTGACTTTATAACTGCAAGAAATTCAGAATTTGGAATTAAATATATTAACGTATAATCGAATACTTTCACTTAAAATATAGGAAATTTAATTTTAAACATTTTCTATTAGATTATATTTAATCACATTTACTTAATTTTTCCCAAACAAAAATAATTGGTTTTGGTTTTTTTGAGACTGGGTCTCTCTGTAGCCCCAGCTGTCCTGGATGGAACTCATAGACCAGTCTGGCCTTGGTCTCACGGAAATCCACTTGCTTCTGCATCTCTAGTGCTGAGATTAGAGATATGTGCTTCACTCTAAACAAAAAAATTTATAAATAACTTGATGAACATGTCTTGTGTTATTTTCCTGAGATAATGATTTTTAAGAGTTTCCTCATCTTGTTAACACTTAATATGAGGTCTCGTCAATGAATTTTATATGTACTATGATGTCTGATATCTCATATCAGTGGAAGGATGAATTGTCTTTCCTTCTGTGACTACCTTATTTTACTCAGCATATTTTTGAGGTTCATTCTTGAAAATGAAATGAATAAATGATGATTTGTGTGAGCAATGATTTGAAAAGGAAGGACTGTGGTTCTCATCTCAGAGGAAATAGATTTTAAGTCACAAGTGTCATAAAAGACAAAGTGTTTTTTTCAGTAATGATAAGAGGTTAATCTATCTGGGGGTATAAGTATTATAAACATATGTGTATGTGGGTGTAACTATTATAAAAATGTATGTGTTCAATATTAGAGTCCCTAAATACATGCAACAATAACAGAACTAAAAGACAAGCTAGATAGTATTGCAGTCAGAGTTCAAGTCCTTCAGTTCCCTCATTCCAATAACGACTGCCCAGCCAGAGAGAAGATGATCAAGAAGCAACAGACTTGAACAATACATAAAATGGACATATCAAACATGTATGGGACATTATTCCAAGGCATCACAATACACATTTTTTCCTTAAATGTACATGTGTTCCACACTGTCCAAAATTTGTAGGTGGGAAGAATGAAGCTATAAAGTAGGAAAACATGAAAGAAAAAATATGGACCCCATGAAGAAAGAAACAAAATTAATAGCTGAAAATAATTTTGTCAGACTGTAATTGTTAGCGCATATAAGTTCATGTAAGTTTAAAAATTTAAGGGAGGGGTTGGGGATTTAGCTCAGTGGTAGAGTGCTTACTTAACATGCGCAAAGCATTGGGTTCAGTCCTCAGCTCTGGGGAAAAAAAAAAAAAAAGACCCAAGAATTCTTTAGGAAAAGTTTACACTTACCCAAACTATTTTAAAGTAGAATCAAAGGACTAAAGATCTGAACTATGTTGTTGCCAAAAAGTGTCAGTTTCATCTCAGTATGCATAGCAGCAGTAAGCCTGCAGAGGAAGGCTTAACTTTCATGTCAACGATGACAATTAGCTTCCATTTATGAACAGTGACTCGTGGAATTTCTCAGAATCTTGTTCTGCAACAGGTATAAATAGTGTTGATCATATGTAACAGGTAAAATTTCTGGATACAAGCAATACTTTATAGTATTAAAGAGACCAAAAACTCATCTAAAAAAATAGAGGGTCTGGAAAGATAGCTCAGTGGTTAAGAGCACTGGCTGCACTTGCAGAGGACCCGAATTCAATTTCCAGCACCCACATGGCAACTAACAGCTGTCTGTAGCTCCAGTTTCAGCGGATTCAATGCCCTCTTCTCACCTCCGCAGGCATTGCAAGATTCAGGGGTGCATATATATGCAGGCAATACGCTCATACACTAAAAATAATAAAGTACTAAAAAAGAAATAGAATACATAAGCAAATGTATGATGTATGGAAAACATCAAGTAGAATTTAAGAAACCATATGTGGTGTTTTCTTCTTTCTTATTTTCAATGTGATATGGAGGAAATCATAGCACAGAAAGTAGATCGAATATAACGCCACTAAGCTCTCAGTATTTCTGAGTAAAAGGCAGTGTTGGGCAAACATGATAACATTCAGTTTTAGCTTTTCAAATGTTCATGATATTTTTTCCTCAATGTATTTTTATTGATTTTAATGAATTTTATACAATATATCCCAATTATATTCAGGGGCCCTCCCCCATCTAAACCCCCCCAATCCCTCCACCTGATTTCACGCCTTCTTGTCATACATGTTAAGCCCTATTAAGTTTGTTCATCCAGATGTTCCTCAGTGCAAGTTCATCCACTGGAGTCTTGTCAGCGTATCTGTAGTCACTCCCTTAAAGATCAACCCTCCTCACCCAGCAGTAATCACCTGCCAGTAGTTCTCTGGCTATGATTGGAGCCTGCTGCCCATTTCCCCAGCTCTTTGCTGGCTTTTTGTCTGATTGAATTTGTGTGTGTTAACACCATTGCTGTAAGTTCATGTGAATAAGTTCCCAAAGACAGGAAAGACTGTTTTCTTATGTTTATGCACCAACCCTAGCTCTTGAAATCTTTCTATCTCCTCTTCTGCAATGGTCTATTAGACACAGGTGGGTGAGGTTTAATATAGGAGACCTATCCAGGAACACACACTCTGCAGTCTTTTATTCTCTATTCTTTGGGCAGTTGTGGCCTGTATTGAGCACTCTCTGTTGCATGAGCCAGTGGCGAGAGTTAAGAAATGCATTAGTATTCTCTCTACCGCCTGTTCTGCTATGTTCCATGAGATATAGAACAGTTCCATGAGGTATAGAGAGTCCACTGTAGATGTGTCACTTAGGACTGGGTATCTCAGGGACACTTTTTCTCTGTGTCTGACAAGTTATGTAACTCTGTAATAGTTTCCATCTGTTGCAAAAAGAAGCTTCTTGGATAAGTGGTGAATAGTACACTTGTCTGTAAATATGAGGATCCATATTTAGCATACAGTACTAAATTACATTTGTCTAGGGATATGACAGGTATTTTAAAAACCTCTGTATTCCCTAATTTTTCAATGCCTGTATATATCATTCTTGTGTCTTCTCCATGAAGAATCGGGCCATTACTGCCAGGCATCAGAATGTTCCATGACAGCACTGACACTGTGTACAGTTCATGAAGATTTTCTAATAGATGAAGTGACATGTTAATCGCTGGCACACATTGATTTTGACCTAGGTCATAATATATAGTTAGAGAATGGAAAAAAACCCCACTACATTGAGAAGGGTCTATATGAAGAAAGGAAATGCTGATTGGCATGTTGGGAGAATGTATTGGCTGTTTGAAATTAGAAATGTAGATAAACACATTTATGCTATTTTAATTTTTAAACAAATTGTGTTTATTAATTTATGGCTCTGATTTTTTTTATACTGGACCTCACTATGTATCACAGGCTGTCCTCAAACTCACCATCCTCTAGCCTTTAGTACTCATGGTGCTGGGGTAATAGTGAGTACTTCCTTGAACAGATACACATTTTAGTTACAGAAACTGGCTACACTACAGGTATTATCTTCTTCTACCCTAGTTCACAAGATTAACTCAAATATATTTATATAATTAATGCTGGGATCAGTTTGCTATCATTATCACTCAGGCATGACTTGTGAATCGGACAACAAACTTGTTTCATATATCAATGTTCTTGTCAGTGAACTTTTATAGATGAATATGAGTCTCAATTCTGTTCTCATAGGCTTCCAGAGCACATGTGGCTTTTCCAGATTTCTTCAAGAATTCTACAGCAGAGTGGTGGGCAAGGGAAATTATAGATTTCTACAATGACCAGATGAAGTTTGATGGCTTGTGGATTGTACGTAAGCTTTGAACAATTTATCTTTAAGATTATTCTGTAATGATTTTTGCAAAATTCTTGCTCTACTCTATTAATGCTTATTTGGCATTCTTTGTGAAGGCTTTGTGAAGGCCTTTCACAGTGAACATTCTTATGCAAAGGAGAGTTAAATATATTTCATTAACAGTTAAATATATATGTATGAATGCTAATTCCTGGGTATTTTTAATTTGACCAAGCAACCAAAGTAGCCAGTTTTTATAATTATAAATAAAAATGTGTAAACCACTTATTTTATTTTTATTCAATGTAGGAATAAATTACATTCAAATGATACTTTCTTAAAATGTAATGCTGTCTTTCAGTGAAATTCTTATCTTAGGTAAATTTTGTTAAGGTTTTGAACTGTTTAGTTCTGAGAGAATATAAATGAATTTACTCCTCTATGAGTAAATCTTTCACATACACAGTTTTCCTGGCTTTGTAGAGTGACAATGCTTATTTTGGTGGTTTTGCACAAGAATACATTTATTTTTTCAGGTTGTTAACTAAAGAAATATTTATATATGTGTAAACCTGGAAGATACAAAATTGCATAATGCATATTATAAAATTAATAGGAAGATAGATTTATTTGGCACTCAAATTTATGTATGATACAAAATTCATCTAAGTATATCCCTGATAATAATACCTTGATCAGAGAGGACAATTTGTTCTCAGGTGGAACATATCATTTCATGGTAGCTGCTTAGATCCCTGTGCATCTTTACATGATTAATGAGACTCTGGCCCATGTGCTCAAGGAGTTCCTTGAAGTTTTTCTCCATTTTAAAACTACATCCTGTATTTTAAAATATGAAACACTTGATTCAAGGTAGAGCAAGAGGGGAAATAGGTGGTAAGACACACCATTATAAATTCTATCCTGGAA
>NW_008335436.1:6996679-7005467 GCF_000622305.1 Nannospalax galili
CATATATAATATACACACACTACATTGGGAACCTAATATTTTATGTTTCTCAAATGGATGCATAGATAATAAATTTGCTGTAAATATGCTAAGCTAAACTACAGTTTTGTTTGTTTTGTTTGTTTTGTTTGTTTGAGATAGGGTCTCACTCTGTAGTCCAAGCTGGCCTGGAACTCACCTTGTAGATCATCCCAGGTTGGCCTTTATCTCATTGCAATTCACCTGCCTCTGCCTCTGGAGTGCTGGACTGAGGGTGTGTCTCACCACAACCACGCTCCAAGAAAACCACACTTCTAGAGGTCAAATTCATACCACTGAGATAGCTCATAAATTGGAATATGGAGTAAATCAAATGTTTTTGAAAACCATTTTAATTTACTTGCATTTCAACACTCCAAGTTATTTGTCCTGGCACACGCTACATCCTCTGTAAAGCAGTATGCCTCAACATCTTGATAATCCTCCTGTCTCCACCTCCCAAGTCCTGGAATTAGAAACAAAAACTATCAATCAGGGTTTCCAAAGCAGTTCTTTATATCATATATGTCATAAAAAATTTAAAAGTCTTTTCCTCTCTCCTTAAGGATATGAATGAACCATCGAGCTTTGTAAATGGAACAACCACTAATGTGTGCAGAAATGATAAACTGAATTATCCACCTTACTTACCAGGTACAGTGCTATGGTTATGCTTTTTAAAAAATATTTATTATTTTATTTTATTGTATGAGCATATTGCCTGCATGTGTTTAAGTGTACCCATGTTGTGCAATGTCTGCAGAGATCAGATGAAGGCCTCAGATTCCTGGAACTGGAGTTACAGATGGTTGTTAGCCACCATGTGGGTGCTAGGAATCAATCCTGGGTTCGCTCAAGAGCGGTTAGTGTACTTAATCACTGAGCTATCTCTCTGTCTCTTGCTATGCTCAGGTTGCAGTATATATGATGTGTATTCTAAATTTTTCCTAGTCACTCACATACAAAGACACTCTTGAACTATTTCCAATAATTTAATACTATTTTGAGAGAAAAATTTAAAAGTGTAAATGTGTTATATTCTTAGAATTACAATTCTAAATTTATTTTAAAAAATTTCTGTGGTCTTTGTAAGACTTTTCCAAGTTAAATACATACTTTAAAAACTTTTTTTATTTAGTAATATATTTGCAATTACTTTCAGGCATTTGTTTATTTTGGAGACATGATATCTTTGTAGTCTTGCCCGAACTGGAACTCACCATATATGCAGACCAGGCTGGCCTCCATCTCATACACTTCGACCTGCCTCTGCCTCTCTAGTGCTGGGACTGAAGGGGTGCACCACCCACAACGGGCCTTATAGTAATTACTTAGTGGGGACAAATCGAAGAAAAATATCATTTCTATGTTCATCCTTGACATGGTGAATTAACCCAATATGTAACAGCAAATGACCACTAATACTGACAGAAGGTGGAAGAAAACAACAGCATTTCAGTTACTCTTGTTTCTAGGATTTATTAATCAGTTTTAATAAAAATATAATTAATCAGTAACTTTGGTTTGAATGTTTTACTGTTTAAATATTTTTTATAAATGCATGGAATTCTATTCTTATAGGTCACTGTGGACATTTAAAATAATAAACAAGTTCACAAATGACTAAATTAATTATTATGTTAAATTTCATAACTTGGTTATCAAAAGAATATATGAGTGGATTAAAACATCATGTGGCACTTCATTATATATAAGATAATTAATAAGAAATTAAGTAAAATTTTAAAATTAAAAGTGTATAGAGATATGAACTATACATTTCTAGTGAAGTTGTCCACACTATATTAATATATTTTCACTGATTTTCCCCAGACCTTACAAAAAGATATGAGGGGCTACATTTCAGAACTATGTGCATGGAAACTGAGCAGATTCTTAGTGATGGATCATCAGTTTTGCATTACGATGTTCACAATTTGTATGGATGGTCACAGATAAAACCCACTCTGGAGTAAGTTGTATTTGCAGTTTTCCTCTCCAGCTTTCTGGTTTATGTTTAATATACTGAATTCAGTGTTTCCTATTTCCAGTCTTGCTGAGCTTCTCTGGTAGTTCTTTCCTTTGCAATTGTTCTTTTACATTTACTTCTTCTTTCTTAATTCTTGGATAATAAGCACTTCTCTCCCTGTCTACCTATCTTTCTGTCATCAATTTATGATTTATCAATGGTCATTATGTTCTTATTGCTTTTATTTTCTCAAGTTGCTACATTTTTAATTTTGTTCCACACCATGTACTTACCTTACACAGTACTCATTAAATAGGGTGAAATTTATAAATTAATAAGTAACATACTTCGGTGTTACTAATCAGGATATTAAAACTTTAATAAATCTGCTACTGAATTTGATTATGAATGTAATCAAGATAATCTCCCATTGTCATGCTCACAGCCCCATATCCCAGGAAATTCTAGATTCAGACAAGCTGGAAATAAATTCTAATCATTACTTGAATACAATTAAAATATTAACTCCATTATCAAAATGTGATTCAATATATCATTGTTTTGTTTTTCGTATATATAGTATTTCCTATATTTTAATTTGAAATATCTTGAGATAATTTTACATGCAAAATATTCTGTTAGCTGTAGGAGCACAAAAATTGCTAAAACACAAAATTTGACATAAGAATTTCATTGTAGGGTGGTGAAAATGTTATTTCTAAACAGATCACAAAAAGCACTGTATTCCTTGCTGTGACAGAAAGTTTTCTGTTACTGATGATGAACTTAATATTCAAATCTACCTAATTGTTATTTGCAGTACCTTGTTCTGAGCTAGTTTTGTAGTTTGCATTCATATAACAGAACTTTTGACTAACAATAAATTTTATCCTAATTAATATGGTGATGTTAATTTATTTTATAAATTTTTCTAGTCACACAGATAGAAAGGTAGGAGAGAAAACATATAAAGGGAGAAAGAGAAGAAAATTAGAGGGAAAGAAATACATGTACTGCAAATAATGCACTATTTAAAACTGAAAATGATTTAATATACATAACTCATTAAAGCCATTCTGTAAATATGGAAAAGGATAAGAAGACTAAATATATCACAATTGTGCATTACATTTTCTTGATGAGATTTGACTTGGAATAATTTCTATGCAAAAATATGAAGATTTTTTTCCTAAAAAATAAAAAGATTCATTATATACTTCCAGTCTTTAAACTGTTCTGTAAAGTCAGGGATGTTTTAACAGATCTTTCTTGCAGAATAATGCATATCTTACATGTGGATGAATTATAACTGAAAAGACTTGGAGAGATTAATTCAACTTAGATTTTTATTAGAAGTTACATGTTTAAGTAGAATAGAACGTTCTTTTAGATTAATCATTTGAGTTGCTGCTACTAAATAGTTAATTTACATTCAGTGAAAGATTAACATTTGAAAATTCCACTTAAGAAGCGCTTGTAACTGTGGTCTGTGTTGGATGGAATAACATTGTCTTTAATCCCTGTGAGGATTTTAGTGCCTAGTGAGTGAAGACTCAGCTGTGCAGACCTAACTGTAGCAATAAAAGCCTATCCACCAGTGTTTCCATGAAGTGGTCTTAAGTAGAAATATTTAAAGAAAATTACTCAAGCAAAATTTCAAAATATATCTTCATCTCTACTAGTGCATTGCAGAAGACAACAGGCAAGAGAGGGATTGTGATCTCTCGGTCCACATATCCCACTGCTGGTCGGTGGGGGGGACACTGGCTTGGAGACAACTATGCGAATTGGGATAATTTGGAAAACTCAGTCATTGGTATGTGAGAATAATTTCTCTATCATTAGTTTTGGAGTTTTCTATGAAACATTGACTTTTTGTTTTGCCCGGGCAGTATTGTTCCTACGTTGTGAGAATGAAGGCATTGGTATCATTTTTCTGATGCAGAATGTCATGAAAAGGCTCCAGTCTGGAAAGCATGAACAGGAATCCTGCAAAGTGACAAGTGACTAATGACAGTCAGCTAGTTTATGTGGATAAATAACCCTTTTTGTCCTCATTTCCTGCTCAACAAGAGCTCAGGGAGATAATCTCTAATGCTGAGAAAGAATGGTTAGACATTATCTGCTAGGAAATAAGAATTTCTGAGAGATGCTAAACAATGAAACATATCCATCTGAAGGAAGAGTTTTTTAATACTAAATACATAGTTAGAAAACCGATTCATCTTTTCAAAGCAGATACAATTTTCTGTTTGTTTCTAGAATTAATAATATCCACTAATGATACACACCAATAAAACAATGCTTAGAAATATTCCTTTATAAAAGAACTGGGTATTCTATTTTAATGAAGTGATCATTTCTCAAAGTATATTATTTAACAAGAGTAATTGCATTTGTTTTATGTTCTAAGACATATGGTTAAATAATTGCAGAAAAAACATGCTTATTTTGAAAAAGAAATGTAAGGAAAACACTATGTCTGTCTTATGACACTATGATGTGTTTATCATACATATATGCTCTAATTAGGTTATAGTGCAACTGCTGTCTTAAAGCATATGTGTCTTATATTTATGAATATTATTGACTGTACAAAGCAAAACTGTAATTATAAGTATTATAAACAAGAGAAGATAAACAATTTCAAAATGTTCTATTGACTAAAAACTGATATTACAGAAAGCATCATCATTAATAAAAGTAAAATATTAAAATATATGAAAAAAACAATTTTCTAAAATTTTTGTTCCAATTTTTTAGGAATGTTGGAATTTAATCTCTTCGGAATGTCATATGTAAGTAGATCTATTCCTTCAGTATTTGTAAGCTATAAATATTAAGAAATACACTACTCAAAATTCATTAAATATAACAATATCTTTAAGGTTGGAGCCGACATCTGTGGTTTTTTCAACAACTCAGAATATCAACTCTGTGCCCGTTGGATGCAACTTGGAGCATTTTATCCATATTCGAGAAATCATAACATTCAATTTACTATAGTACGTAATTATTACACTGACTTTTCTTTTCTGACCCTAAGAAACCTGTGTAATCTTCATTGTTGTTAATCAATTATATTCTCCTTGGCAGATTTCCAAATGAATGTTTTGCTCTTGTTCATATTCATATTTCTAAGCTACCACTTAGCCCATCTTTTTAGGAGTTTTATGACTTGAAGTATACCCAGGGCGAATGGCTTAGTGACCATACGCACTTGCTTTAGCAGCTCACAAAGATTTTGGAAGAGTTAGAGGGAAAAATATATGGCTGTAGTACTTATTTCATACTTGGACACACAACAAGAACAAAATTCAGTTTGAAACTAAATGATTGAAAGTGAGAGTATTTATAATAATGAATGAAATACAGAGATTTAAAGCAAATATTTTAAGTAAATTGATAATTGAGAAAGAAGAAAAACTGACATAAATTATAGAAACAGGCTTCTGTGCAATGGAACAGCATAGAATTTGTTGAATTATTTGCATGAAATATCTAAATGATATATGAAACAATACTAAATTTCATGGAGGATTATCAAGAATTAGAGGCAATTTTTACTAAGCACTGATTTTTTGATACTGACTTTCAGTTAATATTGCTGAGAAAAGTTGAATTCACAGAAATTGTGTCAGTGAAAGGCTAGATGGAGCCTTGAAGACACAGTCTGGTCACAGTCACTAATTGACAGAGCTCATGCTGTGTTGTGAAATCTTAGGAACATGTAAATTTAACTTAAAATTGTCAAGGTACATTTAATATTCAAAACACCAAACTACAAGAATAAAAGTCAAGATAGGATCACACTTTGAAGCATTTTGAAAAACATGCAAACTATAGAGACATATTTTGAAGAAATAAGAAAATTTTAATAGGAAAACTTGTTATCAAAAAGAAGGCTGTTATGCTGGAGGAATAGGGCATGAATTAATAAAAACCTAGGTAAGGATTTATTTTGTAACTTGTTGAAATGTATCTGTAAATAGAGTACTTATATTAATGATTCATTATGTTTTAAAGTGACATAGAGTAAAATCTCATAATAATACTTAAAATTTGTTACATATAATTAAATGACAAAAAGGGAAATTGAAGTTGAAAGACCCCCAGAGCTTCTGGTTCTAAGTGGTGGTTCCCTGATGTCTTTGACGAGGTGACATTTGAGCAAAGATTTCAGTGGGGATAAAATAAAAATATCTGGAGGAGGAAAATATCAAGTATAGGGTGTACGGAAGCTGGCAGCAAAGACCACCAACCAGAAAACTCCATGGGGGCCAGGAGTTTATTTGAGAGCAAACAGAATGTTGGGCTGCCTCTCTAGGGGAGCAGAGAAGCAGCAACAAGCAGGGCAATCAGATATCTTTCACAGGCAATTAGATAGTTGGGTAGCTGTCCATGAAGTAGGCTGGGCAGTTTAGCTCAGGATTGTTGGTCTGCCAGTAAGCAGACAGACTTGCCTGGGGCTAAGTTTGAACCTGCCATTTTAGAATTGTGGGAGCTGCTCAACCAGTTTAGGAGCCAGCCAGGAACCTAACAGAAGGACTATCTGAAAGTCCTTGATATGTTAACATGGGTGGAGTTTTAGAGAGTAGATAAAATAGAGAAGAAACAGATGAAAGAAATATCCCAAAATAAAGTCCTCCAAAACAGAAATCTCACATTGTTATGAGTTAATATAATTAAACTTAGAAGTATATGATTTAGAAATAAATACTAATGTATTAGCTGAACAAAAATGGAAACTAGAGAAGCTGACAAGTTCGTATATTTGTCTCTTTTTGTACTTGACCACAAAAGTATTAGCATATGTTATCTATTAATGCATGTTAACATTTATTATGTACAATCCTGTGCATAACTTAATGGTCAGGCCACATTACTTTCAAGGTCTTGCTTATTCTAACACTAAATCTACCAATGATAACACACAGTCATCATTCAAACTTTCCTATTCCCCAAATACAGTAACGTTGGATTCTTCGTAAACAGCATAGCTCTAAAAGGGCCCAGTAATGATATTGTCAACAAAATTGAGAGCCATGACCTTTGGAATTGTATGGTAGTATGGTTGGTGTCATAAAGCAGTAATTGCCCTCCCTTATAGGTTACAAATATGGAAAACAATATTTTTATAGATTCTTGATACTGTGCATCAGTATGATTTTAACTTGAGGTTGTATTTCAACGCAGACTCAAATATATGCATTTATTAGGCCACCTACCCCTTTTGTTGTGTTCAGTCTTTATACTGTAATCCATTCATCTCTCACGAGGACACACAGTGTGTGTGGTTGCCATGGTAAGCTCTGCATGTCTTCTGTTGTTTCTATCTACTTTTGTCTAGCATGCCATGTGATTTCCTTCTTTGAATTCCCACTTCAACACAGTATGACCAAAGCTGACAATTAATTTATCATCTATTAAAATATGAACTATGATTTACATATGTTTGCCTGCACCAAACCAAGCCTTGCACTCAATTTGCTTTATTTTTTAAAAAATATTAGCATGTAGCACCTTATCACATGAAATAGAAATATTACAGCATTAAGATTTTGTGAACACTCGAGGTTGCTTAGAACTTACATTTTATTCTCCAAATATGTATTTGCATATTCTGATTTAAATAATGACTTATGACTACTTAAATTTATTTTGTTTCAGAGACAAGATCCTGTTTCCTGGAATGAAACATTTGCTCAAATGTCAAAGGAAATTCTAAATATCAGATATACCTTATTGCCCTATTTCTACACACAAATGTATGAAAACCACGCTCATGGGGGCACTGTCATCAGACCCCTTATGCATGAGTAAGTAATGTGAAGTTTATTTTTTCCTCCTATAAAGAGATAGTTTCCATTTATTTTAATCATCTCTTAGAGTGAACCATTTTTCTGATTGCCTTATTGTATATTTTACACAAATAAATGACTTACATAAATAAATCTATTAGAGTTTTTATTATAGTTTGTTAGCAAATTGAAAAGTTTTTAAACACATACTTTGATGGAATATTTTCAAAACATGGTTAGAGAAAAGTCGTACTATGACTTAAGTTTGATTGTTTGAAATTTGATCCATTTAAATAAATTTACCAAACATACTAGCCTGACTGCAGGAAACCATCCCACCTTGCCTGGAAATCCCAAACACAGTAGCTTACAACAATTCAAATTTTATCTCTACCAATTAGTTTGAGACGTACTCCTTCAAATTCCAACCGACATTTGAAGATACCATGAAAATTCTATCCCACGGGGAATCATGGCAAATAGCTTTACTCATTCAGGTTTTTTGTTTTTTTTTGTTTTTTTTTTTTCTTTTTTGGTCTTTTAGAGACAGGGTCTCCCTGTAGCCTCAGCTGTCCTGGATCTCACTATGTAGACCAGGCTGGCTTTGAACTCACATAGATCCACCTACCTCTGTCTCCGGTGTGCTGGGATTAAACACATGTGCCACCATATGTTGATATTTTTATTCATATTTTCATAATAATCCCCTTTGCAATACTAATTTTCTAGAATTGTCATTATCAACTTTGAACATATTATTTTTCCTTTTGAGAATGTCTGAGCCCTTGTCCCCATGGGTAGTTAGTGCAGACTAAACCCCATAGTCTACTTCACCACTGGTCCCAGGTACTAATAAAACAAATAGAAACAAAACTAGTTTGTTATTTAATTGTTCTATTTCAATAGAAGAAAAATGAAAACATTTGGTATCTACTTCTAAACTGTATAACAGAGTTTTTTCTAAGACCATTTATATTTAAAAGTTAGAAATAAATTTTCA
>NW_008335436.1:7005508-7010020 GCF_000622305.1 Nannospalax galili
GCTCTAAAGATAAGAAATCTTTCTCTCTCTCTCATATCTACCTTTCTCTCTGTCATTTTAAATTTTAGTTTTTTGAAATATAGACTCCCAGTGCAGTATGTCTTCTATTCTTTTACCTTCATGTTTTGATTGTTGAGGTGATAGCTCTACACTACAACTGTGCCTTGTTGAAAATTCTTTTCTATTTCTTTTTTATGTATATTTTATTGAGTTTTTTGGATTTTGTATAATAGATCTTAATTAAATTTAGATGTCTCTCATTCACCCACAGCACCCAACACCAGATTTCATGCACTCTGTCACATATGCTAAGGCCTATCTCGTCAAGCATTTGTATCCAGATGTCCCCGGGTGCAAGTTCATCCACTGGAATCTAGTCAGCCTGTCTAAGAGTCAGTCCTTTAAAGAAGACCAACAATCCCTTATCCCACAGTAATCAGTTGCCTAGAGTTCCTCAGCTAAGATTGGGGCCTGCTGCGATTTCCCCAGTTCTATGTTGGGTTTGTGTGATTGAGTCTGCATGGGTCTTGTGCATGCTGTCACCATTGTTGCAAGTTTATATGAGCAAGTTCCCAGAGGCCTGAAAGACTCTGTTTCCTTATGTTCATGCACCAACCTTGACTCTTTTACTTCTAAAATTATTTTTGATTTCTGAAACAAAGTTTCACTCTGTAGGTCTAAAACTCACTCTATAGCTCAGACTGTTCTCGATCTAATAGCAATCTTCCTGAATCAGGTCCCGTGTATTGGTAGTACAGATGTGACCCAACATGCCCATTCTTGAAAAGTATTTTAAAGTAAAAAAAAAAAAAATCTATATTACATGTTTTACATTTCTAGCTTTGTTGATCAATTGCAAGAAAAAAGTAATTATTCCTCTGAATGCTTTTCTAAAGTGAGTAACAATTGAATTCCTTAAAAATCCTCTGCTTTTTGTTAGAATATTTAGCCATAGTTTAGTTTTACTTATCAAACATGAGTGACTATATGCCAGCTGACATACTGCTGTTAATATTTTTGAGCCTTGTTTTAATTAAATCCACAAAAAAATCTATCTGCAAAATGTCATCTGAATAGCATATTGTGGTATTCATAAGAGATTAAGTTCTTTGATTTAATTTCATATTCTATAATTCTTTTATAAAGGTTTTTTAATGAAAAGAAAACCTGGGATATCTACAGGCAGTTCTTGTGGGGCCCAGCTTTCATGGTGACACCTGTACTTCATCCTGTAAGTCTTAACACATGTTTTATTGACAAAATGATAGGTTTTTAGATCGTATGATTTCAATGATTTTCTTTTTCAATTCCAGGACCAGACCAGTGTAACCGGCTATGTCCCCAATGCTCGGTGGTTTGACTACCATACTGTAAGTTTTCAAAGATTTCTGGGAAGTTGACTAATTAGAAGTAGCTAATATTTTACTGACCTACTGGTATGACCAATGATGTTTATTTTCCACTTAGAAGTTCAGAGTGAATTATTTCTTTTTAAAAAATATTTTATTATTTTATTTTATATGTATGCATGTATTGCCTGCATGTAGGTAAGTGCGCCCGTATCATGCAATGCCCACAGAAGACAGAAGAGGCTGTCGGATCCCCTGGAACTGGAGTTACGACAGTTGTTAGCTGCCATGTGGGTGCTGGGATTCGAACTCTGGTCCTCTGCAAGAACAACCAGTATTCTTAACTGCTGAGCCATCTCTCCAGCCCAAGTGAATTATTTCTTAATTGCTGTGAAATCTAATAAATGTACCATGAATGAGTTAATTTATTCTGCTTTAGTGTGTTACCCAGCTACCTATTTGAGCAAATAAACAAAAATGTATACTATGTTACAAAAGTCATTGCCTATTTTGGTTTACATAAAGTAGTGCACTTCTCCACACAACAACATACCTGGAAGTCAGGGACATCTTTTGTGACTTTGCAAGATCTATGTATTATTTTTTGCAAAATTTTCAAAAAGCAAATAGCAACTAAAATAACTTAAGTGGAGCCAAGATCTATAGATATGCTTTTTATTTTAAAAAGATATTATTTTGTTTTTTTAAACTAAAAGTTAACTGTTTGATTTCATAAATGTGCCTCTTAAATTCTAGTCTTGCTGATGATTCTGTTTCCTGTCCTGGTCCTCATATCCACTTCCAGGGTGAAGATATAGGCATTAGGGAGCAAGAATACACATTTGAAGCCCCTTTTGATACAATAAACCTACATGTCCGAGGTGGCTACATTTTACCATGTCAAGAACCTGCTCAAAACACAGTTCTCAGGTAACTGGGTTGTCTTTAGAGCTTTGATTACATTGTCCACTACACTTCATTGGAGACTTAAGTAGAAAGAATTTGAGTTTTACCTGTGAGTCTTTTGTTGCCTCATAGATGCTTAGTCATCAAAGGAGGGCTTTGATATTTATAACGTAACAGAAAGAGAAGCTCTTGGTGAACTTCCGTTTTCCTTTCACCCAAGTCCCACTGGGATGACATAAAGTTGTCCATACAGATGCTGCACTTGTAGAAGTTAGTATCACAGTTGAGCAACACCAAATTTAGGGGTGCTGAGTATGTTATTGTGAATGCAAGCAAATGTATCCATGCTTCACTGGGAAAAAATCATTATCTTTATTATACTGAGCAGTAACATTTGCAATAATTTTAAGATCTGACACAGTCTTGCAAAAAACGCTTTAAAAAATAATTTCAAAAGAAATGCTGACTGGGGCCTGGAGAGGTGGTGCCCGCCTTTAATCCTAGCATTTGGGAGACAGAGGCAGGTGGGTCTCTGTGAGATTGAGGTTGCCTGGTCTACAGAGTGAGTTCTAAGCCTGCTGGGGCTACAGTGAGACTCTGTCTCAAAAAAACAAAACAAAACAAAACAAAACAACAACAACAAAAAAACAGAAAAAGAAAGAAAGACAGGAGTAATCGAAGGAAGGAGAAAGAGAAAGAAAAAAAAGAAAGAAAATGTTAGCATCTCTTCAGTTGCAAGATACAATTTATGACTATGTTAGAATACTTCATGAAGGTACATCAACATCTGTGAGTATAAGAGGAATATAGAAAAAATAATTTCCCAAGAAATCCTTCTTTAACAATATGATGCTGTCAAACTGAGTTACTGTCCACATATTGCTATAGAGTGTTCTGTGTTTAGTTTACAAATAAACCTTATATAGACAGGAGCTAGGAAAACATTAACCTTTATATAGACAGAACTTAGAGCTTTATGATTGCTGTATGTAATTTTATTAACAAACAATGATACTTATGTGAAATTTTGAGGAAATTTTATGCTCAGAAGAGTGAAAATTCCATTAATAAGGCTAAGGCTGAAAAGCAATGGTAGGACACTGAATGGACAAAACTCTTTGTGTTTGACACACAGAACTATGAAAAAGAGGGAGGGAGGACAGAGAGAGAGAGAAGAGAGAGAGAGAAAGAGGAGAGGAGAGAGGAGAGATTAAGACAGCAATGCTTTTCTGTATATTTTTAAATTGAATTTTGAACATTTAATAGAAATAATCTTAATAAAAAAGAGTAATTCTTAAGGGCTTATTTACAAGGCAGGAAAGTAAGGATATCAGTAAACATAATGCCTTCAATTACTATGAAAAGGGGTTTCACTAATTAATGAACTCTTACCGCAAAATGGGATGCACAATATTTTATATTGAATATGATAAATTTATGGTCTGTGTCATTCTTGTCTCATTTTATAGGAGGCAAGATCTTAGTTTTCTTTGTTAAAACATTTGTTTTCTTAGCTGCCATTCTTATTCATTGATAGTTATATTGATATCATATCAAAAGTTTATTACGCTGAAAACTTAGAATGAAGTATTTCTCTCTTGCAGCCGAAAGAATTTCATGAAGCTTATTGTTGCGGCAGATGACAATCACATGGCACAAGGAACTCTGTTCTGGGATGATGGAGAGAGTATAAGTGAGTGTTCTTTTCACCCTCAGTGTAATTGCTGGAATCCGTATTCTCTTACATTGCTTTTCATTGCCTAATGGGCTTTGAATGCTGAGCACAAAGCTAGACATACTATTATAGTGAAAATAACATAATAATTAACTGAGCCAGTTTACTTGAGCAAAATGCAAAATTTAAGTCTCCTCTCTTAAATGTATAGAATCTCTATACTAAGAATAACTAAGGGATTTTTGTAGGCAGGAATTACCTATAGCAGAAGCTAGCACAGGGCTGTTTACATAGTGCTCATACATGTAAAGTCAAGCAGTTGAACATGTCCCAATTCATGTGCATAAATTGATGCAGAAAGCATACCTCTAAAAGGAGTAGATAGTGTTCAAAGTAAACTGAAGGAATTTCAGTCTCCTAATTTGGTTACTATTATTTTTGTTCATTTGCCTTGCTTCTTAACATTGAATATGTGTTTCCCTTAACATGAGAAACTATCTTTAAAATTAGAACTATTTTCATTGCATGCATGGTTGTTCCTCTGTATCAGACTGAATAGCTATGTCTCTCACTATGTACGTT
>NW_008335436.1:7010144-7015792 GCF_000622305.1 Nannospalax galili
ATATTCTTAGGGCTGGAGAGGTAGCTCAACTCATAAAGTGCTTGCCTTGCAAACAAAAGAACCTGAGATCTACCCCATAATCCTACATCTGAACAAGCAAAAACAAACACCAAGGACAACCAAGTAAGCAGGGTACTCTGCAGTTCCCAGAGTGATGAGGTGTAGACAGGAAAATCTCTGGGGCTAGCTGTCCAAACCTCTTAAGGAATGTGGCAATTCTGAGCCCGTGGGAGAAGATGTGTCAAAAAACCCCAAAAGATAGAATCCTCTAACTTCCATATGCTCATGCACACACATACATGGACACATGCATTTATTCACACATGTTCATGCACACACACAGAAGAATGCATATTTTAAAGCCTATATGAAATTAATTAATTTAGGAATAAACCAGAAATCTGCCTTTGAAAAATGAAGGACGCTTTTTAAAATGATATTAAGTGAAGGACATGGGGGGATATGTAAGAATTGGATGGGTTTGATATGATAAAAATGTTGCACACATGTATGAAATTCTCAAAGAATAAAAGTTAATATCACTAGCAGTACTAGAGCTCATGTGAAATTATAAGTTACAATGTTGAGACTAAAATATTTAAGACACATTAAAACTAATAGACCCCATTATGTAGATTAAATTCTGTATGCATTGGCTGGGGCAATGGCCCTTTCAGGAAACTGCTTGCTGAACAAGTATGAAGACCTGAGTTTGAACAATACCATGCATGTAAAATCTGCACATCTGAAGTGCATCTTACAATCCCAGCACTGGGGAAGTGGCGACAGCAGGAAACCTGGTGCTTGCTGGTCATCCACTCTGGACACTCCAGTCAGTGAGCTCCAGGTTCAGGAGGGGACTCTGTGTTAACAAACAAAGCTCATAGCTACTGAAGACATGTACTGTCTACCTAAAGTCTCCACATCTAAACACACACAAACACACACACACACACACACACTCACAAAACCAACATGTATACATACATAGAAACAAATGTGAATGGTATATGCAAAATCAAAAATAAGTTAATTTTCAGAAAAGTAATGACATGAGTAGACTGCAGTCTATGTATTTTGATTTGTGAAGAGATGGGGGATTGAAAGACATAGATTTTCCATGTTATTACAATATTTATTTTAATCATAGACTTGACTGTACTTTTTTCTATCTTCTGAATACTTTTTTTTTCATATAAGTGCAATATTATATGTCAAGGAGAATTAAGATTGAGTCAGAAGTTATAGAGTAATTTGTTTTTAACTTCATTATTGAATTTTGTTGAAGAACAAACTTTCTTCTTCTATGCAATGATAATAACAATAACAAAACATTTGCTACAATTTATTATAAAGAAGGAAAAAATAAGTGTACTAGTATTTCTTACAGATTTTGTTTTGGCAATAAAATCACATCACAATTTATTTTTCTCTCTATAGACTCCTATGAAAGAGACCTATATACATTGGTCCAATTCAACTTAAACAAGGTATGTCATATCTTCTATAAACAGCTGCCCTGAAATAGGTGAAGTTTAAATACATCTTAAAAATATTTGATTCAATAATTTGCCATTCAATTAAATTCATCTAAAGAGCTATGCATTTTTCTGAAGATTTACTAGTATTGAAATCATGACTTTGTTCCTTTTACTTTGCATTTTTAGACAACTTTGACAAACACTGTATTGAAACATGGGTATATAAATAAAGATGAAATGAGACTTGGAATGATCTTTGTATGGGGGATAGGAAAAACCCCTGTCAATGAAGTAAAGCTGACATATAATGAAAACATACTACAACCTGAGTTTTTGCAAGATGCAGCGAAGGAGGTGAGTGACATAAGGAAACAATTCACCAAGATGTGCCACTGTAAAACATCACATAGACTGTTAGAACGTTTTATCAAGCCTAAAGAAATTTAAATATGAATTAACCATGACATTTTCCATTTGTTCATTTGTGTTTTGCTCCCTAATTTATTTCTGTGTTACTACTTTACTAATTTGGCAAATAAATCACACTGATGGCATATATTTTATAATTTTTTTCAAAAACTATAAGCACTACTAAATTATGTTAAATGTTCAAATTGCTATCATATGTATATGGAATAATGCCTTAAATATTATTATTTTTTAATTTCTTTAGGCTTGATTGTATATTTTATACAGAACATCTTAACCATCTTTATAGTCATTTCCCATTGGCCCACTCCCTTAGTTCCTCCTTTGGAATTCATACATTCTGTCATTTGTATTAAGGCCTATTATGTCAAGATAGTGTCTCCATATGTTTCACAGTGCAAGTTCATTAACTGAGGTCTAGTCAACTTAGCTACAATCCCTCCTTTAAGAAGATCAGCTCTTCCTCACCCAGCAATAATCAGCTACCAATAGTTCTTCAACTAAGGTTGGGGCCTGCTGCTCATTTCCACAGTTTTGTGTTGGATTTTAGCCTGCTTGAGTTTGCATGGGTCTTGTATATTCTGACACTTTAGCTGTATGTTCATATGAGATGGGTCCCAGAAGCCTGTAGGACTCTATTTGTATATGATCATGCGTGTCCTCCTTGGCTCTTACAATCTTTTCGCATCCTCTTTTGCAGTGGTCCCTGAGCACTGGGTGGGTGGATTTTGATATAAGAGGCCTCTCTATAGACTTTTGCTCTCTAAATTTTGGCCATTTGTGACCTTTTGTATTCCTGGCCCCCTGTTGCATGAGGGAACTCCATTGATGAGAACTGAAAGATACATTAGTGTTCTCTTCATTCCTTGTTCTATGTTCCATGAGCCTTAGGAGGAAAGGTTGCATGTAGATGTGCCACATAGGCTTGGGCAATTCGGAGACAGTTTCTGTGAGTCACCAGTTGTGGAGCTCTGTAATAATCTCTGTTGAAAAAGAAGCTTCTTTGATGTTTGGTGACTGGGATACTTCTCTGTAAATTTAAAGATTCATATTTTGCACATAGTAGGAAATTACATTTGTCTAGGCAGGTGACAGCCTTGGGGTTTTCTCTAACATCTATGACCTCTCCAAGTTTATGCATTTGACTAGGTTTACAGTACCACACATGACTTTCCTTCCATTGAGAGTGGGCTTTAAGTCCATTTTGGCAGCTGTTGATAACCCCCAAGATAAATGCACCACAACTGCAACGATGTTGTTGTGCCAGTCAATGATGTGGTTTTTAGGCTTTGAACCTGGGGTTGGACCACAAACTGATGTTCTCCCCTACCAGCTTGTGTAGGGCTCTCCTAGCCTCAGGGTAGGTGGCTTCCAGGTCAGTTCCATCTCCATTGCTCCAAATCCTGTGTCCAAGGTATGACCTGTCTTCAGCAACAGGGTCTTAAGTTCAAGTTCTGGGAGACAATCAAGGGCTGTGGCAATAGCCTGGGTAATTTTGGGAGTTCCTTCTGCTTTATTTTTATACTAGCTAGACATTATTTATGTCTCCTCTCTCTCTCCCTGTCTAGTCCTTGCTTCCCATGCTCCCCATTTAAAGTGTCTCGATTTCCCCCATTTCTTCATTGATAATTCCTGTCTGCTATGGTCCCCTCTCTCTTGAACTCCTTCTTCCCCATAGTTTCCCCTGCTGTTTGACTACTTCCATTTTACACATTTCTCCTTTAGTGTATGAGTGTTCTGCTGGCATGTATGTAAGTGCATCATATTCATATAATGCCTGCAGAGTCCTGAAGAGAACATTGAATACCCTGGAACCGGAGTTAAGGATGGGTATATAAAGTAGCTTTGCTGCCAGTAGGAGTTTTTTAAAATTTTCACACATAATTATAGACATTTTTTTCCAATTTGATAAACATATGCAAGAAAGCAATGTCTTAAGTTCATTCCATTATTGAATTCTGTCCTGAAGATGGATTTCATAAAATATATATTCAAGAAAATATTGAATTGTGTTTGTCCAAGTTTAAGACTGAATCTGAACTGTTAAAACTGTGGATGAGAAAGTACCCCTTTGTACTTTTGCATAAAAGGGCTCCTCTCAATCAATCACTGTTCCTGAACTGAAATCTGGAAGTAGTAGAGTGTCTGACTTCAATGTTAAAGAAAGAAAAGTGTTGGAAAGTGTTAGGTTGTAATAGATTTGTAAGGTGAGACTTAAATACCTCCTGAAATTGAACAGTTGTTCTGTTTCTCTGGTTTGTCTACAAGTTGGATGTCCTCTTTAACTTGGCATTTTTTTTGTTATTACTCGAACATTTCACTATGTTAAATAAACTAAAATTATGTTAATGTTGGAAAGACAAAGTTTAGTATATTTAGTGCCCTTTCTTGATAAAATAAAACTTGAGAATTCAATACCTCAAATCAAATCTATTCTGTTTTTAAAAAAGTACTGCCTTATAAAATTGCTAGTAATAGAATTACTGATTGAATCCTGTGCTCAAAAGTATAAGAGCATAAAGCTGATTCCCAGTAAAAGCAGATATGTCTTCCAGGCACAAGTATTCATTGTTCATTAACCACAGACCAAAATTATTTTGTTGTATTGCTCATTGTTTTTTCAAATAAGCAAAAAGGGTGAAATGCATTTCACATTTTCTAGCTATTTATTTACTAATAGTAAATAAAGTTCATAACTTTTACTTTAAAGTGAAAGACATAATAATAACTGTACAAGGTCAACTATAGCATTCTGACGAGTCATGTTATTTCAAGTTCATGTTGGGCAATTATGCCATGTTGAAATGTGCTGTTTGAAAAGAAATATGTCCCATTGATTTGAAATCTATTTATGAATAACTTTAAATACTAAGAAGTAAATTTTAAGGTTTTTTTCCTTTTTAAAATAATTTTTAAAAGTATTGATTTTGACCAGTAAACATAGGCAGTTAGTTATAAGTGAATTTTAACAAATTACATGTTTGAATATATGCAGTTACATCACATACATGAATCCCTTTATCAAAATAAAGAAAAGTGAGGTGTGAGATGTTGTTTACCTAGACAGTATTTTAGATAAAAATAGTGTTTGTTAAAAATGGCATCAAACGTATGCATTCAATGAAGCAATTAATTATAATACTATTTTCTGTTTTTAGATACTTCATATTAAACTGCAAAATTTCAACATAACTGTAGATGAATCAATAGAAATCAGCTGGTCATGAAGATTACCATCAGTCTGAGTGTCTACTGAGGAACTGATGCCGGATATATGTTCCATCTGGTTCCATTTCCTTCTTTGCCAACTCCTAACATTCTTTAAAGCAGAATTTTCAGAGCACTTATCTAAATATTACTGGACTGAATGCATCACAAGAAATGTTAA
Source organism: Nannospalax galili (assembly GCF_000622305.1). NCBI lineage: Eukaryota > Metazoa > Chordata > Mammalia > Rodentia > Spalacidae > Nannospalax > Nannospalax galili. Next base: position 7,015,443 of record NW_008335436.1, read on the forward strand.
TATTATTATATGACTGCAGCCTGGATCCAATTGCTAAGACACATTTAACAGGATTTCAATAGTTATATTTACCCATGTAAGCAGCAGCTGAATCTGTAAACTTGTATGCATGTAACTAGGATATGATTAAGGAAAAAATTTATCAATGAACTGAAATTTAGTGTAATTGTAAATTATATACAATAATTTTGTCAAGTGTGTAGATTTAAATTATGTAACAAGTCACAAGATTCAATTATTTTTACTATATATATTTCATTAGAAAAAAGAAAATAAAAATTGTGTAAGTACAGTAAGATATGTCTTCTTTTCCTTTATTTTCCTTAGTACTTTAACTTAACTTGGGCTAC
>NW_008335436.1:7015873-7019401 GCF_000622305.1 Nannospalax galili
TAAAATTGTCATTTATTTAGTAATTAAGTAATTAGAGGAAGCACTTCATTACAACAGCACTAACATATTCAGTAACAATTTCCAGAGCTAAGATATGTCTCTTTCAAAGTTGGCTGTAAATTTTTAGTTTTACAGTTGAATTAATACATTTATACAATATTGTACTCAGTATAAACACTATATGACATAAAATTATGTGAGGTTGGTTTTAACCTTTAAAAGAGATCTCCATTTCATTATTAAAATATACTGTTTCATACAGAAACAGTACAATTGGGATAAATGGTAGGTTCATTTTAATTTTTTTTAAGTGTTCTCCACACTGCTTTCCATAGGGGTTGAACAAGTTTGAAATCCCATGAGCAGTGGATGAGTGTTCCCCTTTCCCCACCTCCTCCTGAACATTTGGTATCATTTGTTCTCTTCATCTTAGTCATTCTGACAGGGGTAAGATAAATTCTTAAAGTGGCTTTAATTTACATTTCCCTAATTACTAATGATGTTGAACACCTTTTAAGATGCTTCTTAGCCATCTTCATTTCTTCTTTTGAGAAGCCTCTGTTAAGCTCCTTAGCCCATCTTTTAATTGGGTTACTTCCTTTCTTGACTCATTGTTTTTCAAGTTCATTATATACTCTCGATGTTAACCTCTGTCAGATTTGTTGCTGGTGAAGATTTTCTCCCACTATGTGGGTTTTCCTTGGTTGCTTCTTTTGATGTACAAAAGCTTTTTAGTATAATGACGACCCGTTTGTTGATTCTTGACCTTGTTTCCTGAGCAACTGATGTCTAGTTTAGAAAATCCTTTCCTACTCTTATATCTTGTAGGTTATTGCCAATGATTTTTTATAACAGTTTCAGAGTTTCAGGCTTCACACTGAGGTCTTTGATCCATTTGGAGTTGACTTTTTTTTCAAAGTGAAAAATAGGGGTTTAGTTTCATTCTTCTACAGGTAGAGATCCAGTTTTGCCAGCACCATTTGCTTAACATGCTGTCTTTCCTCCAGTGAATGTTCTTGGCCCCTTGGTGAAATATCAGTTGGCTAAAATTTCATGTACTCATATTTGGGTCTTCAATTTTGTTCCATTGTTCTACGGGTCTATTTTTGTTCCAGTACCATGTTGTTTTTATGACTATACCTCTGTAATACAGTTTAAAGTCTGGTATAGTAATGTTGCTGTTAGTGCTCAGGGTTGTTTTGGCTATCTGAAGTCTTTTGTGCTTCCATACGAATCTTAGGATTTTTTTTTTCAATTCTGTGAAGAATGTCATGAGGATTTTTATTGGAATTGCATTGAATCTATAAACGGCTTTTGGTAGAATGCTCATTTTCACAATACTAATTCTTCTAATTCATGAGCATGGGTGATCATTCCATCTTCTGATGTCTTCTTCAATCTCTTTAAAGATTTAAAATTTTCATTGTAGAGGTCTTTAATGTCTTTGGTTAGGTTTTTTTCTGAGATATTTTATTTATTTATTCACTTATTTTGGCAGCTATTGTGAATGGGAGTGTTTCCATGTACTCTTTCTCTGATTACTTGTCATTGGTATATAGAAAGGCTACAGACTTTTGTATATTAATTTTGTAACCTGCCACTTTACTGAAAGTGTTAATCATTTTTAGGAGTTTTCTGGTGGAATTTTTGGCATCTCTTAGGTATAATATCATATCATCTTCAAAAAGGGATAATTTCATCTCTGCTTTTAGAATTATTACTCCTTTAATTTCTTTCTCTTGTCTCATTGCTCTTGCAAGAGCTTTTAAGAACTATATTAATAAGGAGTGGAGATCGTGGACAGCCTTGTCCGGTTACTGATTTTTAATGCTTCCAGTTTTTCTCCATTTAGAATGATGTTGTCTGTGGGTCTGTTGTATATCCCTTAATTATGTTCTGGTTTATTTCCTCCATTCCAATTCCCTCCAGGACTTTGAACATAAATGCATGTTGAATTTTGTCAAGGCCTTCTCTGCATCTATTGAGGTGACTATGTGGTTTTTGTCTTTGAGTCCATTTATGTGATTTATGACGTTTATTGACTTGCATGTATGGAACCATCCCTGCATCTCTGGAATAAAGCTGACTTGATTATGGTGGATAATCTTTGTGATGTGGGTCTCTATGCGGTTTGCAAGTATTTTGTTGAGAATTTTTTCATTTATGTCCTTTAAGGCTATGGGTCTGTAGTTTTCTTTTTTGCTTATATCTTTACCTCAATTTAGTATTAGGGTGGTGCTGGCTTCATAGAAGGAATTTGGAAGTGCTCCCTCCATTTCTGTATATTTGAAAAAATTAAGCAGTGTTGGATATAGATCTTCCTTAAATATCTGGTAGAATCCTGCTATAAATCCATCTGGTCCTGGGCTTTTTTTAACTGGGAGATTTGTGTATTACTGTTTCAATTTCATTGTGTGTTATGTTATGGGTCTGTTTAAGCTGTTGATCTCTTCTTGGTTCAGTTTTGATGTTGCCCTGCTTTTAGATACCCTACCATTTCTTTTAGGTTTTCAAATTTAGTAGCGTATAAGTTTTTAAAGTATTCTCTTATAATGTTCTGGATCTTTTTAGGTGTCTGTTGTGATGTTCACCCTTTCATCTCTGATTTTGTTGAAATGGAGGTGCTTTCTTTCTTTTGGTTAACTGGGCTAGGCATCTGCTGATCTTGTTTATCTTTTCAAAGAACCAGCTCTTGGGTTCGTTGATTCTTTGTATTGTTTTCTTTGTTTCTATTTCCTTAATTTCTGCTCTGATTTTTGTTATTTCTTCTTGTATGCTGGGTTTTGGTTTCATTTGTTGTTGCTTTTCAAGTGTCTTGATTTGCAATATTAAATCATTTTTTTGTGTTCTTTCTGATTTTTTAATGAAGGCATTTAGAGCTATTAAGCTCCCTCTAAAGACTGCTTTCAACGGGTCCCAGAGGTTTTGTTGTGTTGTATCATCTTTTTCATTTAGTTCCAGAAATACTTTTATTTCTTTTTCAATTTTTCCTTTGACCCACTCATCATTCAGGAGTGTGTTGTTGATATCCAGGTGTTCATGTTGTCACTAGGGATTCTCCAAGTATTGATTTTAAGCTTTATTGCATTGTGATCTAATAGAATGTATGGAAATATTTCAGTCTTTTTTTATTTGTTGAGTCTTGTTTTGTGACCCACTATACAGTCAGTTTTGGAGAAAGCTCCATGGGATGCTAAATAGAAAGTATATTCTTTGGTGCTTGGCTGGAATACTTGGTAGATGTCTGTTAGGCCCATTTGATGTATGGTACTGTTTAGTTCAGATGTCTCTCTGTTAAGTCTCTGTCCTGTTGACTATCTAATGGAGACAATGGGGTTTTGAAGTCCCCAACTATTAATGAGCTGGTATTAATCTGGTTCTTAAAGTTCCGTAGTGCTGTTTTTATGACGTTGGGTGCACCAGAGTTTGGCGAATATATATTCATGACTGTAATATCTTCTTGGTCAATTGTTCCTTTGATCAGAATGAAGTGGCCCTCTTTATCTCTTCTGATTAGTTTTAGTTTGA
>NW_008335436.1:7019510-7023549 GCF_000622305.1 Nannospalax galili
CATTCAACTATACTGTGTCTTTTGACTGGGGAGTTCAGTCCATTGATATTTAAAGGTATTAATGAAAGACGTGTACTGATTCCTGTCATTTTTATTTCTGTTCACATTCTTGGTTTAGCTGTGCATTTCCACAGTTATACCTTCATTAACTTTATGTAACCTCTTGCATATAGCTGTTCCTTTCTTCAGCTCTTTGTATTGCTTCAAGAACTCTCTGAAATGCTGGTTTTGTGGACATGAATTCTTTCAGCCTATATATGTCGTGGAAGATTTTTCTTTCCCCTTCAACTATAATAGATATTTTGGCCTGGTAAAGTAATCTGGGTTGGCATCTGTTCTCATTCAGAACTGGGAATACTTTGATCCAACTCTTCTGGCTTTCATTGTTTATACTAAATCATTAGCTGTAATTCTGATGGGTTTTCCTTATTTGTGAATTGATTTTCTTTTGCAGCTTTCATTATTCTCTCTTTTTTCTCTATGTTTAGTGTTTTTACTATGATGTACTGTGAAGAGTTTATTTTCTGGTCCTGTCTATTTGGTGCTCTATGTGCTTCTTGTATTTATATCAGCATGTCTTTCTTTAATTTCGGAAATTTTCTTCTACAGTCCTGTTGAAGATATGTTTCATATAGTTACCCTGAGATTCTTCTCCTTCTTGTATGCCTATGATTCATAAATTTGGTCTTTTTCTGGAGTCGCACAATTCCTGCATATTCCATTCTTGTGTTTTCTTAAATTTTTCATAATCTTTGCTTGAGTGGTCTTAGTCATCTACTTTGTCTTCCAGTCTTGATATTCTGTTTTTCATTTCATTCATCCTATTGGTGAGGCTTTCTCCTGTGTTTTGTAATTGGCTTATTGAGTGTTTCACTTCCTTCTTCATTTCAGACTGGGTATTCTTCAATATTTCTAACTCTTTTCTGAATTCATTCAAAAGTTTATCCCTATCTTCTTTCAGGTCTCTGATTTCTTTTTGTGTTCTTTAAATTCACTGAATTCTTTTTATCATGTTTCTAATTGTTCTTTTGGCTTTCATGCTCTTTGTTATCTCTGGGGGGTTCTCACTGTACTCCTCTAGAGGACTGTTGTTACTTGGTGGGGATATATGATTTTGGTTTTTCATGTTATTATTTTTTTGCTGTGACTTTGACATGTGGATTTCTTTTGTAGGTTCTGATTCTTGTATGAGACACAAGTCTTCCTTTGTTAAGTTTATGTCTGCTTCTTTTTTAAAACTTTGTGTGCCTTTGTGGTTTAATCATTGGGCTTGAAAAGCTAGTTGGTCTAGGCTTCAGGTTCTCTCTTTTGATTTTATATTGGAGGGACCAAATTGATTTTGTCTTCCTGCTCAAGAGTTCCCACAGAGGCCCAAGTCGAATGAGGATCAGATGTTCTCAGGCTTTCTCCTAAGGATCCCTCCAGGAAAGATGCTGGCCCCATGTAGCTGAGGACTGGGCTGCCCAGAGACACAAAGGGAGGTGGGGACAGAAGAAGCTCCGAGGGTTCCTAGGGACTAGAGGGAGGAATTGGGTTGATCTGGATGCAATGGATCAGAAAGTAGTGGGGAGTTTGGGCCAAGAGGTCAGTCCAGAGGTCTGGGGGGCCATGGCAAGAAATGTGCCAGTGCCGCTGGTAGGACCAGAGATGGGATAGGGGAGCTGGAGATATATTTTTTTTTTTTTCTTTTTCAGCCCCAGCTGTCCTGGCTTGTAGACCAGGCTGGCCTGGCACTCACAAAGATTCACCTGCCTCTGCCTCCCAAGTGCCGGGATTAAAGGCTTGAGCCACTACACCTGGCCTGGAAGTCTAACGTTTTGAAGAGCACTAATCCTTGCATAAGAACTCCACCTTCATGACCTACTTACTTCCAAAACACCCCTCACCACGTAGCATCACATTAGTGACTGCGTACATAAACATCAGAACCTCTGTCTATAGTAGAAATCCACTTTTCTTTTTTAAGATCCACTTCACATGCAGGAGAAAAAAAAATGCTGCCTGTTTAAGCATTCAAGCTGAAGTGCTTTCATTCCTAAAATAGATTCTCATGTATGTTTTTATGTAAAAGTTTAATATTGCTGATTTAATTCTGATTAAATAAAGATGGGAACTGGGAGAACACACGTTTAATGAATGGGACACAAGTTTCACAAATGGAGAGCTGGGAAAGATATAGGGCACTTAGGAGAAAGATTTAGTTTTTTTTTTTTGAGACAGGGTCTCCCTATACATCCAGTTGACCTGGAACTTACTCCATATAAATCAGGTTGGCCTTGATCATAGAGATACTCCTGTTTCTGCCTCTTTAGTGCTGGGGTTAAAGGCATGTCTCATTATGCCTGACCACTTTTCTGTGCCTTTAAAAAGAAAATTAACTGAGCTTTTGTATATTTGATACAACATTTCTTAATCAAATTTAGTCTCCCTCCCCTATCGAGGCCCACAACCACACCCATTAAACCTTTTGTTTTCTGCCATGCATGTTAAGTTCTATCTAGTCAGGCACTTGTACCCAGATGTCTGTCCTTTGGTACAAATTCAAGCACTGGAGTCCGGTTAGCCTATCTAGAGATCATAAGTAATGGTTTACTCTCCCTCACCCAGTAGTAATCAGTCTCCAACAGTTCCTAGACTACCACCAGCCCACTGCCCATTTCCCTCACTCCAGTCAGGGCCCTTGTCTGATTGAGTTGGTGTGGGTCCTATGTTCAATGCCACCATTGCCACAAATTCATATGTGCAACCTTCCAGTGAATTGAAAGTCTCTGCATCCCCATGTTCATGAACCAATCCTGGCTCTTACAGTCTTTCTGCCCCTCTTCTGCAGTGGTCCCTGGGCCCTGGATATAGGAGTCCTGTCCAGGAACACATACTCTGCAGTCACTTATTCTTTAAAGCTTGGTGATTTGTGCTCGTTCATGTGCATCCCACTCTGTAATATAATGAAATTTCACTGGTGAGAGTGGAGGAATGCACTATTTTTCTCTCTTTCCTCCATTTTGCTGTGTTCCATGAGCGTTAGGTGTAGAGGTTCAAGTGTAAATGTGTCACTTAGGCCTGGGCATCTCTCAGGTATTTATTCTCTGTATGTGATCAGTTGTAATATTCTGAAGTAGCCTCCATCTATGGCAAAAAGAAGTCTCATTAATGAGTGGTATATGGTATACTTGTCTGTAAATATAAATACTCATATTTAGCATAGGGTAAGAAATTTCATTTGTCTGGAGATATGACAGAGACAGAGTTTTCTGTAGGATCTATGACCTCTCCAGCCAAGTGGAATTGGCTGTTTACAGTGCGCCCATGAGTTCACTTCCATTCAGAGGGCTTTAAGTCCAAACAGGTAGCTGTTGATTACCCGCCCCCCCACACACACAAGGTAACATTGCCACTACTGAACCAATTAAGGTAGTTTGCTGTCAGTAGTTTTGGTTATTAGGCTTTAGGGCTTAGTAGACCACAGATTGGTTTTCTTTCTTAACAGTTTACATAGTATCCTCTAGAACTATGAGAGCTAAACTTGATGTTGAAGGCTTCCAGGTCAGTTCCTGCTCTAGTACTCCAAGTCCTGCGTCCAAAGCATGTCCTGTTGTCAGCTGTAGGGTCTTATCTTCCAGTTCTGGGAGATAACCAAGAGTTCTGGCAATAGCCTGTGTTATTTTGGCAGTCTTTTGGACTGTTCTGACCAACCACTTAAAGGAGGCCTCTCCTCTCTGGCACTGTGTCCTTTGTATATATACCCCTTGTATATATACCCCTTGTAAAAGACACTCATGCTCAGATGCCGAGGAGCTCAGAAGGTGGGCGACTGTGACTAGTGATAGTCATGTATATAGAGATTAGAAATGCATGTGAAAACGTCTCAATGTCAATTGCTTTGGAATGAATTCTTCTGTATGAAAAAAAAATTAAAAAAAATAATGATTAAAAAACAATAATTAGTAGATGTGAAAAACATTACCATTGAAATCTACCTGATGACTTTATATCCATGCTCAGATGCCTAGAAGCTCAGAAAGTAACCAACTGTGACTAG
>NW_008335436.1:7023860-7054777 GCF_000622305.1 Nannospalax galili
GTTTTAAAAATTAAAAAAAAAAGACACTATATGTGCTTTTCTCAGGGCATTCCAGGTCTTCTGCAAAGAATACCCAGTGTTCTTAATCTCTGAGCTATCTCTCCAGATATGTGCTTTTCTCAGGGCGTTCCAGAGGCCAGCGTTTACCACCCAGGTCTTCTGCAAAGAATACCCAGTGTTCTTAATCTCCGAGCTATCTCTCCAGCCCCTTTCTGATTCTTTTAATGGAGACATTAAGAGCTATAAACTTCCCTCATAGGACTGCTTTAAAACTAGCCCAGGGATTTTGTTGTGTAGCATTCTTATTTTCATTAAGTTCCAGGAATATTTTTATTTCATTCTTAAGTTTTTCTTTGACCTAGTCATCATTCAGGAGTATATTTTTTAATCTCCATAAGTTCATGTAGTTACTAGAGCTCCTTTTGCTGTTGATTATAAGCTTTATTGCACTGTGGTCTGATAGAATGCATGGAATTATTTCAATTTTTTTGTATTGAGATTTGTTTTGTGTCTCAAACTATGGTCAATTTTAGAAAACATTGCATGGACTGCTGAATAGAAAGTGTATTCTGTGCTGCTTGGGTGAAATAGTTTGTTGGTATGTTAGGTTTATTAGATGTAAGATGTCATTTAATTCAAATCTCTCTCTGTTTTTCTTTGTCCAAGTGATATGTCCATTGAAGATAGTGTAGTATTGAAGTCCCCTAATATTACTGAGTTGTGGATAATATGTATTTTATAGTTCTGTAGTACTGTTTTGTATGAGATTGGGTGCTTTCTATTTTGGTACATATATGTTCATGATTATAATATCTTCTTGTTTGATTGTTCTTTTGATTGAAATAAAATGACCCTCCTTAAGTCTTCTGATTAGTTTTAATTTAAAGATTATATTGTCAGATATTACAATTTCAACACCTGCTTGCTTCTTAGAGTCATTTACTCGGAGGATATTTTTTCCCATTCTTTTACCCTATGTAAGTGTCTATTCATGAAAGTGAGGTGATCTGGTCAATTCCACTGACCTGAGCTTCTTCTCCTACCTGTATGTTTATGATGATGGGTAGATTTGGTCTTTTCATGTTGTCCCACATTGCCTGAATATTCCATTCCTGTATTCTTGTTAAATGAATTTCACTTAGTCTTTTCTTAAGACTCAGTATCTTCAAATCTGTCGTCTTTTAAAAAAATATTTTTATTTATTACTTTTATTTTATGTGTATGCATGCATTGCCTGCATGTGGTAAGAAGAACAACCAGTGTTCTTAAACGCTGAGCCATCTCTCCAGCCGTGTCATCTATTTTTTATATTATGTTCTGCATTTCATTCATTCTTCTTGTGAGGTTTTCTCCTATTGCTTCCAATTGGCTCATTGAGTTTCTCAATTCCATGTTCATTTCATTTTGGGTTTCTTCAATATTTCAGTCTCTTTTGTGAATTCACTTTTCAAGTCATGAATTGTTTTTGATATTTCATTAAGCTCCATATTTGTATTTTCTTGAGCTTCTATCCCAAGTTTATGCCTGTCTTTTCTGAGTTCTTTGAGTTGTGTTTTCTTTAAGCTGTTTGATCATGTTTATGATTGTTCTTTTAAATTCTGTATCATGCGTTTCCTCAGAGCTGTTGTCATTGCAGTATAATTCTGTGGGACTAGAAGATTTTGTTGGGGACACATGCTCTTGTTTTTTCATATTATTTCTGTTTTTGTGCTGCAATTTGGTCATATGAACATGCTTTGTTGGTTGTATGTGTGGTAGAAACTCTATTCTGCCTTTTAAAAAAGAATTTTGGTTCTATTAAGAAAGAAACAAAAGTCAATTAACAGACAAAGTCACCTTGAAACAACAACAGATCAAGGGAGGAACAAGACAAGTACCTAACCATGCTTTTATTTTTCAAATATTTATATTTAGCTTCATTCAGTAGATATATGTATGCGTGTGTATTTGTATGCCACGTGTATGTGGGTGCTATCGGAGCCCAGAAGAAGGTGTTGTATTCCTTGAAACTGAAGGTAGAGGCTGTCATGTGTTTTGGGAACTGAATTTAGGTCCTTTGCAAGAGCAGCAACTGCTATTAACAGCTGAACCATCTCTCCAGCCTCTTATTAATCATGTTTGAGGCCATAAATGAGATAATTTAAAAAACCAATCAGTTTTCCTCTTGGTAATGTAAATACTTAACTTTTTTCTCCAATTGTAATTTTCTCTGTTTTGTTCTTTATCAAGAAAACCAAACTGGCTACACTTGCAGAGGACCTGGGTTCAGTTTCCAACACCCATATACAGCCCCTAACAACTGTCTTTAACTCCAGTTCCAGGGGATCCAATGCCCTCCTCTGATCTCCACTCACATTGCATGACACAAATGCACTTATGCAATGTAAGCAATCTACTCATGCACATAAAATAAAAATAATAAATAAAATATGTCTAAGAAGAAAAAAAATTCATGAAATTACCCTGAAATATGCCACTCAGAGCAAGCCTTGTTTCCTTAACTCCTCCAATTAGCACAGCACAGCATCATTCTCATTAACCCTCCACATCTGCTCTTAGAGGTGTTCCATGGTCAAGCAACGGATTCATCCCTCCTCACTATGAATATACTCAGTTTGCTTGACAATCGGCCTGTTTACAGTGTGTGCATCATTTTGGACAACGGTACAATGCTATAGAGATGACGTAAGCATCTGTCTTCTTGGGTTTCCTAGAAACAATCCTCTTTTGAGCTAAACCACCTAAAACAATAATTTTGTGTCCTGTGATTAAGTTAGTCAAATCATGTCAATTTCAAATATGCTTAACTGGTACAATGTTAATATCAATGGAGCAATTTGAGTTCCCATTTCATACGTAAGAGTGTGAAATAATCCAGGTATTTGTTTTAAGAGACAATGATAGAGTAGTTTTATTAAGTTATTGCCCTTGTAAAAATGAGATTTCCTGATCAATCGGTAGAAATTTGTTTCCATCCAACTCTGCAACTATTTTATATTTTTATACCTCTAGGGCATTATTATAGTTTGAATATTAAATGACCCTCACAGTATCATGTGTTCCGTGCTTGGTCCCCAGCTGGTTGAGCTATTTTGAGGGCAGTTCTGGAAACTAAAAGAGATGATGTCTTTCAGGGCTGTATCTTTTCCTGGGTCTCTCTCTCTCTCTCTCTCTCTCTCTCTCTCTCTCTCTCTCTCTCTCTCTTTTCTCAAAAGATGATTATGTCAGGGAATTCATCACATGTAGGAAAAGTCTACAAAATATTAAGTTTTTTTGAGAAATAAATCGTTGGCTTATCTTGGGGATATTCAATCTATCATTCACTCGTCATTTTTATTGCTGTGTAATGACATATCTCAAGCTTAGTAGTTTAAAATTATTTCAGTTTATAATGGCCAGGAGTCTGGACAGTGTGTAATGAATCTTCGACAGAGGATCTGTCAAGCCTTCATCTAAGGCATTAGTTGGATGGAGAATCTGGATCAGGTTACATGTAGTTCTATTTGTTACTCTGTACTGTGGGTCTCATTAGGATCTTAATCTCCACCCCGGCTGAGTTTCAGTATTATAATGAGTCATAAGTCACGTTCTGACCATGTGGATTGCCTCTGCACCTGCACCAGTAGCTGTAGTCAGGTGCACTCCTGGAAGGTTTCTAGCCTCTCTTTGACAGCAGATTTTCTTGTATGCTAATCATTCAGACTTCATTTAAGGCCTCTGGGCCTCATTCTCTGCTCTCCCTCCATTCTCCTGAATTAATATTAAAAGTGTATCACACTCTTAGGTGCACATCACTTTATGGGGTCCAGGTGAAGGAATTATACCCTTTCCCTGTTTGATGAATTAGGTAAGTTCTTGGCATGATTTTCCTAATTGATTTTAACATGTTCACTTGCTCCTACAGTGCCACTTTCTCTGATAAATGCATGGGGTGACATCCTTTCTGTTAAGGAACACGTTACTCATCAGTCTGTAGGCAGCACCTGACAGCCTCATTCACGTTTCTTTCCAGGTGCAGTCACATTTATCGTCAAAATAGAATGGAAAGCCACTTGTGAAATGGAGTCTCTCAAGGGAAGGCACTTCTGAAACAAGCCACTGCTGTACACATGACTGGTCACGGCATAGGCTAATCTCACCAGATGCAAAAGTGAACAAGAATCCAAGGAAGAAGCTGGAGGACAGCAGGCTCTGTCTGTCGCTGCCTCTCTTTTGTTTTCTCCAGCTTTCTTCAGACGGCCTGTGCTTTTCTGTTTTCTGACTATTGTTTCTGCTTAACCCACCATGTCCAAGTTCCTTCTTTTCTAGTTCTTGGATTTAGTCTCCTTGAAGAGTGTTAGTTTTTTATTTGACCATTCATTTTTAAAAAGTATTTTATTTATTATTTTTATTTTATGTGTACGAGTGTATTGCCTGCACCTATACGAGTGCACTCATGTCATGCAATGCTGCAGAGGTTAGAAGAGGGCTTCGGATTCCCCTGGAACTGGAGTTAAGGATGGTTCATAGCCACCATGTGGGTGCTGGGAGTTGAACCTGGGTCCTCTGCAAGAGCAGTCAGTGTTCTTAACTGCTGAGCCATCTCTCCAGCCCCCACCATTCATTTTATACGAGCAAAATTTTCTAGATTTGACATATATAAAAGAACAATTTGATCTTTTAAGTTTACATGCTCTTGCATTGGGTTACTAAGCTTATTTTTAAAATTTGTTGACATTTTTACAAGTGTATATAATGGACCTTATTCCTTTTCACCCCCCTACCACCATGTCTCATCCCATCTACTTCTCTTACTGAAACTCTTTTCTTTACAAGTCTCCTCATACTTTCATGTCTTTTTATTTTTTTATTTTTATTTATTTATTTATTTTTTTTTTTGTGTGTGTGTGTGTGAATCACTGACATTAAATACTTGCATGGACATGAGTAGAATCAACGTATTAGCCCTTATACCCCTGAAGAAAGTAACACTCCTCCCAAACACCCATAACTGTCAATAGTCCCTCAGAGAGACATGGGGCCTCATAAACCTATGATGAATTATTGATCAGCTCAGTATTGTGCAGGTGTTTTGTTGGTAACCACAGCTGGAGTGAGTTCATGAGCACTCGGCTGTACCATGTCTAGTGAGCACTGTTCCTCAGGATTTATCCCCATTCTCTAACTCTGATCTTTCTCTCCTCCTTTGGATGTTCCTACAGCCTTGGAAGGGTGGGATATAGATGTGCTATTTAGAGCTGAGCATTCTGTAATCACTTATGCACTGTACTTTGGTTTTGAGTCTCTGTATTAATTTCTTTCTACTACAAAAAGAAGTTTCTTCCATTTGGAATAATTCCTTATAGGAGGAATGTATGGCATGACATTGTTATTTATCAGAATGGATTCTGTTGGACCTTATTCTTACAATTTTAATGACAGTTCAGAAAGTCACAACTCCACTCAGAAACAGAGATACAACTCAATCAAAGTTTTTTGATCAAAATTCACATAACAGAAGATTGAAAAGAATTTTTAAAAAGTAGAATAAAATAGTCGTGCTTTACCAGGATTACATAGCTTTCCCTTAATTAGTCTTAGCAAAGCTCTGCTACCTCCAACATCCTCCCTTCAGACACAAAGGAGGTTAATTGTGATATTTCTCCCTCCCTATTAGTATGTTTCCAGTAACAGGGTACACATGTGCCCTAAGTTGATTATGAGGGAGGGGTCCATCCTTGATTAACCAACCCTGTTAACTTCTGACTAGCTAACCCCAAATTGGAGTTCATTCTAAGGTGTCAATCAAAAATTAAGTTTAAATTCAATGGAAGATTGGAAGCCCAAAATAGCATCTTCACCTACTTTTGGTGTGTCAGCTATCAATCTCCTGGCCTTCCTCTGCAACTGAGTTCTATAAACTGTATGCCTGACAGCTCAGAAGTCCACAAGGCAAGAAATTACATAATTGATAGATAGCACCAAATACATATAGACAAACATAGATTCATAGAACTTGAGTTAAAGAAACAGATCCCAAGGAGGAACACGTATTTCTTTTTTAAATTATTTATTTAGTAACCACATACTTAGAAGAAACATTTCATTACATCCATCAGCATTGACATATTCAATAACAATTTTCTGAGCTAGGATATATCTCTTACAAAATTGGCTGTACATTTTTAGGTTTACAGTTGAATTATTACAGTTATACAATATTGGACTCAGTATAAACCCTATAAGACATAAAATTAAATGAGGTTTTAACCTTTAAAAAGATCTCCATTTCATTATTAAAATACAGAGTTTCATGCAGAAAATTTCATTTTTAATGCAATTGATGTTAAGATGTTTGCACATCTAATCTCTATATATCAGATTATTACTAGTCACAGTTGGTTAATTTCTTAGCTCCGTGGCATCTGAGCATGGATCAGGTAGATTTCAATGATAATGTTTTTCACATCTACTAATTATTAAGGAGCAAATTTTTATGCTTTGAAGAATTATTTTTATTTTTTAATCATTATACAGTGCACATATTTCAAGAGTGGACAAGGGACTGCAGAGCCATTCATTGACAAAGCGACAGTCCGGGGAGGCTGCCCTTCTTTGGCTCTCACTGCTTCCAGTCCTCCCCCAGGCTTGTATTAACAAACATTGCCATCTGTTACTGATTTTATTTTAATTCGTATTTAAAACAAATGTTATATATGAACAAAATACTTCTGACAAATTTCTTTACACTACATTAATTATTTGGAAATATTTTGAAGTTTAAGTTATTAAAACAAACAAGGCATGGTGGTGCATACCTGCAACTCCAGGACTCAGGAGGTATAGGTAGAAAGATTCCTGCAAGTTCAAGGCCAGTTTGGTCTACATACCACATTTCAGGTCAGCCAGGATGCATAGCAAGAATGTTTCTCAAAAAATAAAAATAGCCGAGGGTGGTGGTGCACGCCTTTAATCCCAGCACTGGGAGGGAGAGGCAGGTGGATCTCTGAGAGTTCAAGGCCAGCCTGATCTACATAGTGAGTTACAGGACAGCTGGTGCTACAGGGAGACCCCGCCTTAAAAAGACCAAAAAAATAAAATAAAATAAATACAAATAAAAACAAAGAAGTTAGATAATTAAAAAATATATAAAAGTAAAAGAAATAATTATGTCAAAATTAAATAGAAAGTATATAGATTGTATGCTTTCTTTTATTCTAAATCTATCCTTTTGCTTATTTATTTTTATTTATTTTTACTTTATGTATGAGTGTTTTGCCTGCATATGTGTAAATGCACTATATGCATATACAATGCTCATGAAGGCTAGAAGAAGGTACCAGATTCCCTGTAACTGGAGTTACATACAGTTAGCCATCATGTAGGTGCTGGGCACCAAACCTGGGTCCTCTGTAAGAGTAGCTGTAGCATTAACATGCCACATTACAGTTATACCTGAATTAACAGCCTGACTCTTAACTTTAGTTATGCAAGTGGACCTGAATTCCTCTGA
Organism: Nannospalax galili; assembly: GCF_000622305.1. Taxonomy (NCBI): domain Eukaryota; kingdom Metazoa; phylum Chordata; class Mammalia; order Rodentia; family Spalacidae; genus Nannospalax; species Nannospalax galili. The sequence continues at coordinate 7,031,353 of NW_008335436.1, forward strand.
TGTCTTCTGAAACTGTGCTCTTGAGCTAGGATTCACCCACAATTTTATTCAAAACAGTTTCTCCAGCATCAATTTTGAGGAACTGTAAACTTGGATATACCCTTTTCTTAGCAGACAATCTTGCCCTTTCACCCTGAGACCTAAAACAGCTCATGCACAATGCCATGCACTCTTCTCATCCTTCACCATTTTCAATGAAGATGTGCTGACTTTCAGCACATTGATTTGTTAATTTTCAAGCATACTCATATTCATTCACTATCTTGTATGGAGCAGCAAATTTAGTCAAGTATTGTGTTCACAAGTGCACATAACTCAAAGAGCTTGCATTAGCCTTTTGGTTGAAAGATTGGTTCAGTTTCATTAGACCAGATTCTGTTTTATGAAAGTCATTCCTACAAGCAGCAAGTGCTCTTAACTGCTGAGCCATTTCTAGGTCCCCTAAATCTATCATCTTATACAGCATGAAATTAACTCTTAGCTATTTTTCCTCTAATTATTGTTTATCTAAGTGAATATTTCTAACTGACTATAACCATAAGTTGTAGTTGAGTGGAAATGTGTAAGGTAAACATCTAGGAATTTAATAAGCAAAAAAGGAGAAAATTGTTTTAGTTTGCACTAGTTTAGAAAATCAGGTTAAGTGAGAATAAGTGAGAGGGAATTTCGTGACTTTGAATCATATTCTTGCAGGATACAATGTATTTAACTTAGTTTATGTGAAAATAGTGGGTTTAAATAATTATTAGCTTTGTCAAGTATGGGAGAGCAGAAGCCCCTTGCAGTTGTATACAATGGACTCTTCATGGGAGACCATTTTGAACTGAATGTGGGGAAGTTTGAACTGAAATTGGTCATCCATATACCCCAGCCTACCAAAAGCCATATCTGCTAAGATTCTACAAGGTGACTGTATGCTTAGTATTCCATGATTGGGAAGAACTAGAATGTTAGAGGTCTAGAACTAAAAGATCTCAAAATATGTTAACCCCCACCTAATTGCCATCCAGGTCTGTGTTTTAAATGGCATCTCTCCTTATGACTATCAAGGTAAATCATTCTATAGTACACTAATAGATAAGTACCTTCCAACAACCAAAAGGTCAAAAATGTCATCAGATAATCTCTGTGGCCTATAACAGAAATTTCCATTTCTTTTCCTTTTTCTATACCATTCCTAACTGCTCCTACAAAGTATTTTAAAAGTGCTTTGGTTTGCAACATTTTTTATTCTTTATGAAATGGTTGCTATGTTGAAATATAACATTTGTAATAAACTAAGTTCTTGCTTCCAGGTCATGATTATTTAATTCATACTGAAGGGAAAGTTGTGTTTTTTTTATTGATACAATATTGGTAGAGGAATGGATGCTTTTCCTTTTGGGTCAGTAGACTTTCTAATATATTTGAAAATTAATATGGACTCCATAACACCAAGTGAATGAAAATGTTAATTTATCAGAACATAGTATGCTGATTAATTTATTGAACACACTTCTTTGGACCCAGATATTAAATGAAGTGCTAATCAGGAAAAATGTTCTATAGATTTGTAACATTATAAACAATATCTTAAGGCTCCCAAACACTAAATTTAGAGTTACTATTCATGATTATTTATTTATTTATTTATTTATTTATTTATCACACACACACATATGTAGTTGGTCTTTTTGACACAAGGTCTCCCAGTAACCCCAGTTGTCCTGGAACTATCCTGCCATGCAAAGTGTTATATCTCACAGTATTCAAAGGATGTATAACAGCTTCCATCACTGTGAAAGCTAGGTAGTATAGGGGAAGCTTTGATGTCAATACCAACTTGATTTTTCCATGTTTGTTCTACAATGTATGTAGTATCTTCAGCAATAAGGTCTTTCCATTAAGTTCTAGTGGGTAACCAAGAGAAGAGGTAATGGCTAGTATTGTTGGAGGGTTCATGGAGCCCCTGGTCAACAGCTTCCAAAAAGAAAATCCATTCCTGATGTTGGCCTCTTTCTTCGTCAGGCTACAGTGTCTAACAGGGGTGATGTCTCCCTGTTATGGCCAATGCACAAAGAATAAGAGACTGCTTATCCCTGGATAGGAAACCTCTATCAAATCTCTGACTTACAAATCTCTCTCAGGGATCATTGCAGAAGGGGGCTAGTAAGAACTAGAGGTGGTGGATGCCCACAAGGAAAAAGAGTTATCTAGATAGTCGGACAGTTACATGAACTCACAGCAATGTGACTGCACGTACAATTCCCATGTAAGCTCAAGCCAGACAAAACCCAGCATAGAAATGGGGAAGCGAACAGGAAACTCTAACCCTAGCTGGGAACTATCAGCAACCAATAGCTGCTGGGAGGTAAAGAATAATTTTTCTTTAAGGGTGTGATTCTGGATAGGTTAAACATGCTGCAGTGGAGGGATTCATACCGAGAAACATGTTTGACTCAATAGTCATTAAATAGTCCTTGAATATGATGAAGTGCATGAAATTGGGTGGGGGTTGACAATAGATAGAGGAGGGTATCTAAACATGATCAAAATGTATAGCATAAAATTCTCAAAAATTCAATAAAATATTTTAAAATGCTTAATGCTTAACACGTTTCCCTCCTTATATTTCATTTGAATTGTTGTACACTTGTTATGATAGACATCCTGTTTGAATAAACCTTTCATAGTTTATCCGCTCATAAAATCTTGTTTGTTCCTTTCCTTGTCAGTTTTTATATTTCTTTGCAATAGTTTTAGTTATTTCAATAACCATAGAGACTCCCTGACACATTACTTACTTTTCTTGTTGCTGTGACAACATAACTGTCGAAAGCAATATAAAGAGGAAAGTGTTTACACTGCTTCACAATTTTAGGGTACAGTTCATGACAGGGAAGGCATGGCATCAGGATCCTGAGGCATCTTGTCTCTGCTGTCAAGAAACAGAGGGAGATGACAGTTGGTACTCAGTATTTAATTCAGTTCAGGTTTCCAGCACATGGAATGGTCTTTTCTGTATTCAGAATCTCTCACATAAAATCTCTCAGCTTAATGAACACAATTTAGAAACTTTCTCACATTGGTCCAGAGTTTTGTTTCCCCGGTGATTTTAGAGAGCCAGCTTGATAGGATCAACTGTCACAAATTTAGCCCTTGTCAACTTTATATCCCCAAATATTCCTTTTAAGGCATGGCCTTCTACCTCTTGTCCCATAAGTTCATGGCTGTCTCATAGTGTAAAATTCATTCAATTCAACATAAAAAATCTCCATACTATTTAACAGTTTCAGTGCTGTTCAAAGTTTAAGTCTGAGTCTCTTTTAATCCTAGGGAGTATCTTCAAATGGAGGCATCATAACATCTAAAAAGGAGTTAAATACTCGAAAATGCAGTGGCACACACCAGATATTTCCAATAAAAAAAGACAGGATTGAACATAGCAAGCAAATATTGGACCGAAGCAAAACCAGAACACATCAAGGAAAACAGTAAATTTTGTAGCTCGATGTCAGGGCATCTGAGGACCATGTTGGGCTTTGGGGCTTCAAAGGACTTGGATAGCCCATCCCCACCAGATCTCCAGCTGGTAGCACACACTGTGTCCCTCTTGGGCTAGCTGCATGCTGAGTGTGTAGCTTATCTTTGTGGATGAGCTGTGATTCTGAAACTCTCAACGGCCTGTCATCTGGGTTGCAACTTATGCTTCCCTTCACATGTTCTCAGAGTGTTCTCTGACTGCCTTCTTACAGGAAATCTGATGGTGTCTCAACGTTGGGCATCAGTGACTGTCCTAGGCTGTTATTCATTGCTGTGACAAAACACTCTGATCACTACCAACTTGGGAAGTAAAGCCTTTATTTTATTTTACATCTCCCGGGTCACAGTTCATCAGGGAGCCCAAGGTAGGAACTCAGGGCAGGAACCTGGAGGCAGGAGCTGAAGCACAGGCCATGGAGGATCACTGCTTACTGGCTTGCTCCCCTGGCCCCTGCTCAGCTTGCTCTCTTATCCAACACAGGCCCACCTGCCCAGGGGTGTCACCACCCAGAATGGGCTGGGCCCTCCCTCATCACTCAACAATCAAGAAAATGCCCCAAGGATATGGCCACAGGCCAGTCCAATGGAGGCAATTTTCCAATTGAGGCTCCCTCAACCCAGGTGTTTCAAGCTGACACTAAAACTATCCAGCACAGTGACCATCTAGGACCTAGGCACAAGCCTCCATGACTGTATCAATATTGCATCTACTATGCCTATCAAACCACTACCATGAGGACAATACTACTGAATTCTGTTGCCTGACTCCTTAGATCACAGTTGCTTCATCAATACTGTGCCTTCCAGACTGACCGTGGGAAAAAATTTCACCAAGTGGTTGCTTTTAATCAGGGAATCCCTTCAATTTAGACTCTTTCCTTTGAGAAGCATTTGGATTTGAACCCTTCATGGGTGGAGCTGTTGCATCAGAATTCTCCAGACACAGACAGAATGCAGCCAGGCTTTTCATGGACTAGAATATGATTGACTGTCTCCCAATTCCCAGTGGAGTGTTTGTTCCACTCTGAAACCTCTAAGACTAAAACTCTACTGTCCACATTTCTCTCAGCATTGCATTCTACCAAACTCCCAAGAGAATGACCCACTGAGCTCTCCTCGTAGGATTCTATACTTTTTCTTGCTAGGTTCCAAACTATTCCACATTCTTCCTGTAAACCATTTCCAGATGCCACATGATCAGGTTCATTACAGCAATGGCCCCACTCCCTGAGGTAAATTTTCTGTATTAGATACTTTTCTTTTTCTGTGACAAAATATCTGGCAAAAGCAGCTTTAAGAAAGAAAGCTTTATTTGGCTTACTTTTAAGAATACAGTCCATTGTGGCTAGATAGCCTTGGAGGTAGAAGTGTGAGTCAGCTGGTCCCATTGAATCCACATTCAGAACATAGAGGGAGGGAGGAAGGGAGCGAGGGAGGGAGGGAGGGAGAGAGGGAAAGAGGGAAGGAGGGAGGGAGAGGACTACTTGGAAAATTGCTGCCAATGAACACTGCCATAGCTATGAATGTTATTCATTAAATTCAAGCATTGTAGAGAAACAAATGTGCTTATCTATGATTGTGACCAAGCACATCCATGATAGTGTGCTTATCTTGCTCTATTCTTTTGATCCAGTCCAATTCTCCAACCCATAGAATGGTTCTGCCCCTATTTAAGGTCTTCTCATCTCAATTAACACAATCTACAAACTCCACACAAAGGAAGAGAAGTTTGTGTCCTAGATGATTCTAGAACCTGCCAAGTTGACAATTAATAATAATCATTGCATTTGGGTATCTATACAGGAATTTAATTTGTTTTATAACTTGGCATACCTGGTAGGATTTGAGATTTTCAATCACCATATTTCCCCTCAGTCACCATGTCTTTAAAAAATTTTTTTGGCATTATTCATATTCTTTCATTCTGGCTGGTTAAAGATTTTCTCCTCTGACATGTTTTAATATTCAAGTTATTTCATGTTACTTTAGTATCAACATTGTTTGATGTAACTTTCTGTTTAACATAGATACAAACATTGGAATTTTTGGTAGAAATTATATACTAATATCATATTACATTGGAAGAAATATTGCAATAAAATGAAATAGATTATCTACAAAAGCACATGTTACTGAACTTTAGTCATCTTATCACTATGGACTTTGCCCTTATTACCAACTGCTAGCTTGCTTCTCAGTGGCTTAGAAAAACACGATACTTCACTCAGCTGAAATTCATGCCTGGAATGTACGTGTATGATTTAATATGAGGTAAGTCACAATCACAGTATATAATAAATACTTGGAAAATATTTACATATTGGTATGTTTTAGTACTATCTAGCTAGAATTACCCTAAAATTTTATACAAACTAGTTAGCTAAAATGAGAAAATTGTTGCCTATATATAATATTCATAGACAGGTAAATTCTAAAACCTCAAAAATAAGATTACCTTTGAAATCAACATACAATGACTAGGATCAGAAATATGTATGCTAAACTAAGAAAAATTTCAAAATTCTCTCTTTTTTTCAAATATATTTTGTTATTTTCATTTTATATATATGAGTGTATTGCCTGCATGTATTTAAGTACACCTGTGTCATACAATGCATGTGGGTCCCCTCGAACTGGATTTATAGATGATTGTTAGCCATCATGTGGGTGCTGGGAACTGAATCCAGTGTTCTTAACCACTGGGCCATATCTCCATCCCCAATTCTTGTTTAAACAAAAATATATATTTTTTATTTTTAATTGTGTGGTGTGTGTGTGTTGGGGGGAGGGTTATGTGCATAAAAGTTCACATGCCAGCAGAGCCCAGAAAAGAGCATCAGATCCTTGGCACCAGATTCGCAGTGGTTATGAGCCATCTAATGTAGGTACTATGACCTGAACTCAGGTCCTCTGCAAGAACACTATGCGTTATTATCTGCTGAGCCATCTCTCCAGCCACATACTTTGCACATTTCCCAAAGGTTTCCCGTATCCTTTTCCCCATCTTATATCCTTGCTTCTCATCCTGGCACTTCTGTATGACTTAAAAATTTCCTGCTTCTAAGTCAGTAATGCCAGGATCAATTCCAAATGTTCACCCAAAACCTGTTGCCCTTCACTAAATGTTACTTGATCCAAATGACAGTTTTGTGGACTGTTCATTATTTCAGACTTCAGTATTTCCAGACCAAATGCTTGTTATGGACTGGACACCTTGCATTCATCTTCTTCCTGTACAGTAGATCCTTGAACCTCTCATAGTCACTTCAAATGTAAAATTTACAAAGCTAAACTCATGATCTTGTTAACTTCCCTGTGTGTTTTACTTTTGCAAACAAGCCTCTCATCCTTTCGTTCTTATTTTGGGCTATGATATCATCACTAATTTTGTGTCCTACATGTTTTCCTGTCAGTGTTTGGTGGTGATCCTGGACATTTGTTTTGTTTTAATCTCAAGATCGAATGTGCCATAATATCTTCTTAATTCTAAGTTTTCATCACTAGAATTTTATTTATCTTGTCACAAGTGTAGAATAAAAAATTATTATGATTTGTCTGGGTCGTCATAATTGGCCACTTATTACAGTACTTCTCAACTTTTAATTCTTTTTCTTTATGCATTCACACTAAATAGAAGTACTTAATATAAACTAGCTCTAATATCATCACTATGTTCTTCAGTACAAGCAGTAAGACCCAATGTGAGCTTGCCTTCATGACTTGACAAAAACCTTGTTCTAAACATTTTCCTGCGCCAGGCTTCCCTTTACTAACTCTTCTTCAATTATGCTTAAATTATGTGTGTTCCTAGAAATGCCATGCTTCTGGACACTTGATGCATTCGTGCATGCACCTGCGATTGAACACAATTTGTTCTCCAGATAATACCATAGTTATTTTCCTCATCTTCTCAGGTCTCTGTAAATTGTCACCTTCTCATAGAGATTATAGCTAATAACTCTATCAGCATTACATGGTTCATCCTTAGGTTTTCTGACATAAGACAATCTACACATTTTTATGTTAAAGATGTGTTTTTGTTATTTTAAATTGTGTATTGCTGTCTGGTTCTCTGTGTGGGTATGTACATAAAGACAGTTGAGGGCCACCAAACATTGTGCTGGGAACCGAACTCAGGTTGTCTATAAGAGCAGCTTGCATTCTTCACTACTGAGCCGTTTTTCCAGCTTCTAAACTATGTATTTTAATTGCATATTTGTATATACTTTTCTTTTACACACAGACTTGGTTTTCTTTGGAAGAATGAAATTGTTATATTTAATCACTTGTACATCCCTCAGGAAAATACAAAAAGATGAATAAGCATTCAAAACAATTTTTGTGTGGGAATGACTTTCATTAATGGACACAATCTGGACTAATGATTTTTAATTAACCCCAGTAAAACCATGAGCTCTTGGCTCTGATGACTGGGGTATCTCCTTGGCAACCTCAGTCCCCAGAAGATAATAAGTGAATGTGGGTATGCTTGAGAATTAGCATATTAAAGTACTGTGCGCATGGAACCCATCCATCTTCATTAGACACAGTGGAGACTGGGAAAGGATGGGGACCACAGTGGGGAATGGAGGGTTCCAGAAACAGTTCCACTGACACAGGGTGGGGACACAGATAGCCTATATGCACAGGAACAAGGGGAGAAGAGAATTCCATCAGCACAGTTCTGGTATACTATTAATTCTAATAGATAGCCAGGGGAGCTAGTGTCCCAAAACGGAGTTTGGGCCCACTGTCGTAAGCTTAATTTAACACTTCAACTCTTCATACTCATGAATTTCAATCATTTAGCTTTGAAGAGTGTTGCCTGAGTATTGATGGAGCTGCTCTTTGCAGACCCAGTGCAGTTGCCCACAGTTGTTGACAGTGCCTGACCAGATGGCATCTGACACCCATGACAGATTTCCCTATATGCTTTAATCTACGTGCCTAATGAACCCATCAATGCATTTGAACAGTGTATTAATTTAGAAATTTCTTTATTTCTATTACTGTAAAAATGTCATTAAACTGTTACCACGTTGAAACATGGTTAAACTAAATCTTAATGTAAGAGTCAGTCTATTTGTTTCATTAGCACAGGTGAGGACACAGCTCCATCTGCACAGGTTGAGGGGACAAGAGAGATTCTTCAGTGCAATTCTGGGAGACAGGTAGTTCTAATAGAGAGCTAGGAGAACTAGGGTCCTCTGAGTTCAGGCTCACTATTAAGAACTTAATGTATGAGTCATTCTATTTGCTTAGATAATTATGGTGTTGGTCTAATAATAAATGCCATGTTTGTGGGTGAATTAAATGATAGTTTTAATGTGACACTTGAAGTTTGTACTTTACCTCCATTTTAACAAAGAAAGTTACTGATTTCAAACAACAAAGTGTCATAACAGAGATGAAAATTTAAAGTTCAAGATTCTAATTAATTTTGCGCTCGTATATGGAGTTGGAAGTGTCGGGTGTGACAGAAGGGAAAATATTTTCATCATTAAGGTGTTCATTACTTTATGAAAACCTTCATGGGCACCTCCATTGCTCAGTTTACAGTTACTTAAAACATTATTGAAGAAGCAGCAGAATTGATAGTTATTCACACTGCCACTGATGGAGTTCTTGATCTAATTAGCCATGTATACAGTGGAGATTAGCTGGCCGGGGGAGGTTTCTGAACCCGAAAACATCAAAATCCAGAAAACATTTACATTTTACACATTGAAAAGATAGTTTCTTGCTTTTTTAGTTCAACACATCCTAATAGGTGTGAATTGGTTTAAAATGGGACTCAGAAGTATGTTTTAACTCTTGAAATATTGCTAAATTTATAAATTGCTATTTCCTCAAAATGGCAAAATTTTCCTTACAAAAATAGAAACTGAAAGCTTTATACACTACGTGTTTAATTCTGAGTGTATAGGAATGAAAACCCCAGAAACATCTAAACAACATCACAATTTATTCTTTGAAAAAAGTTTTGTTTGCATGGTCAAACATAAGACCACAACAATTAAGTAGACATCAAATTGATTTATGAATTGAAAACTTAATCTTTGCTCTATTGTAATACTAAAGTGTGATGAGTGAAATAATATTCATCTAAAGATACACGTGGTTCAAAGTCACAACATGTAAGACAAAATAATCAAAGTTGAAGAAAAGAATAGTTTTTAACAAAGGTACCTTGGGATGGAGAGATCATGGTTGACTGTGAGTTGCTTAAAGATAATCAGAGGTATCTTAGGTCCTTATAATTGGAAGGAACAAAGCAGGTTCATCGAGAGAGTTACAAACAATTGACCATTTGTCTTTGTAGACTAAAAGGGGCACTGAACAAAAAAAAAAGAGAAAAGAGTGGATTTCCTGCTCCAGCATTAGAAATTCTTCCAGCTCTTCCAATACATTTTCATTATTAAGACCCATTTCAGAATTCTGTCATTTAAAATTAGGAAAATGCATGTATCAGCTTTACATATTATCAAAGTTTTTGACTACATATTCTTATTTTTGATATTTTTCACATGATATTTTCTCTTCATTTTTCAACTACAAAATCCTAAAATTACATATACTAATTTCATAATATGTTTTTAAACATTTATACTGCAGGATGTTTACATCATGCTAAATATAAATAAACATACAAATCCTTGTGATTTCTTTCTTTTGAAAATCTTTGAAAATGTGCCTCAGTGCTATCTATAGCCACTCCTTTATGCCGTAGCACACTAGAATTCTTTCCCTATACAATAGTAGATTAGTATCCATTGTTCACTCTTCCCTATCTCACCCACAATTCTCTCTATAGCTGTTGGGACTCGCTATTCTGCTTTCAACATTTATAAGATCAACTTTTCATTTTCATGTTGGGGTCTGCACCCAGGATCTGACATACTAGGCAAGCACTCTACTACTGCTCTATATCCCTAGTTATTTTCATTATTATTTTTATCCATGGCATATTAAGTTGCCCAGGCTTAATGTACACCATATAAGGTTCAAAGTTTTGATCCTTCCAAGTAACTGGGATTATATGTTTGCATGCAATATCAGGCAAGATCAACTCTCTTAGATTATACATATGAATGAGAGTATTTGGCACTCACAGTACTGTGCCTGCATTATCTCATTCAGAATAATTACTTCTCTCTCCATGTATACTGTAACAAATGTTGAAATATGATTATGTTTATATGACTGGGTAATATTGCACTGTGCACACATACCATATTCTTTATCCATTTGTTCACCAAGTAATAGATACATGCTGTTTACATTATTAACTACTACAAATAGTGTGGAATGAACATGGAAACACAGGTGTCTTTACAATTGCTTGATTTCATTTCCTTTGGCTAAGTATCTGTGAACATTGTTATGCAGTCATTACAAGTTTAATTTTTAAGGAATTCCATAATGACTAAAATTTTACATTTTGACTAACAGTGAACCCTTTCCTGGATACACTGACTAGCATTTATCACTAGCCTTTTTTGGTAACTGCCATTTCTATAGGCTGAGATGATATTTCACTGTGGTTTTCATTTGTATTTCTATGATGATTTGTAATTTAGACACTATTTTCATGGACCTGTAAGCTATTTGTTTTAAGAAATGTGTGGTTTGACATATTGGCCATTTTATAATGAATTTCTTTCTTACAGTTAAGTGGAGCTTCTTATATATTCTAGATCTCAACCCCTTGTCAGAAGTGCTTTGATCAGATATCCTCCCTTTCTATTGGTTGTCTTTGTGCTGTGATTACTTTCTTCTGTGTACAAGCTTCTTAGTTTTATGTAATAGATTACGTTTATCTATTTTACACTTATTTTCCTTGCTTTTAGAGACTTATTCTGAAAACTTTTCCCATTTCACTGTCTTGAAATGTCCCTTATATGTTCTTTTAAAATATTTTAACTTTTTTTCAGTTTTTACTCTTAACACTTTAAATCATTTTACATGTTTTTTGTAACTGGAGAGACATAGGTACCTGGCTTAATTCTTAAGAGGGATTTCCAATTTTCTCAGCATCATTTGGTGCAAAGAATGCTCTGATGTGTATTCTTAGCAATTTGCCAAAAAGCTGGCTTTAGACAAATGGGTTTGCTCTTCATATATACATACATACATATGCACCATATGGTGTTGCATGCATGTCATATACAAGGTCCCCCCAAATTAGAAACATACAAAGTGCTTAACTTAGACTAGATGGTCCATTTTTTGAAGTTTCAGAATATAGTGTGCATAATATATGTCAGACCCAGATGGACATTGATAAAATTCATTATTTTATCACTTCTTATCTGTGTACAGTTGTGTAAATATTTGGTCCTCTGTTCCTTACCTTAAGAAGATCATACAGAAACATTCATCTATTAATTAATAAACAGCTGGCACTTTAAGTAATCAATAAGCTGTGATCATTTTTCTTTTTAATATTCAAATGTTGTCACTAAGAATTTAAATTTAAAAGATACTGATGATTCTTTTGTCAGCCTGCAGATGAGGACTAAATATAAATCATGTGACACATGAAACTGAGATTCCTATTACATTATATTAAGACTTATTTTGAGAAAAATTAATAAAATACATGTGGGAATTTCTAGGCTACTCCCTACCAGGGAAATATTGATGTATATTAATCACAATTCACCTCAAATAAGGCTTACTTATGCAGATTGAATGATGAATTTGTAAAAGGTCAAAATGGAGTAATATTTAAAATATCAGGTATAATATTTGGAAGATATTAGAGGTTTTGCTATTTAGCCCTGGCTATCTTAGAACTAATTATGTAGCCAAGGCTGAGTCCTCCTTTTTCTGTCACCAGTGTGCTAGGACCACAGATGTAGAGTGCTATGTGTAGCTTTATTCAGTTTTTTTGAAACTGTGTTTCTTACTTAAGAAAAATTCAGTGTGTTGTAATTTTAAAATGAAACAAAGAAAATCACCGCAAGCAAATAATCAAAGATCATTCCAAAACACATTACCCAGATGTTCACCATTCTAGGCATTTCAATATTTAAATATTCAGAGAAACATGGACATATTCTTGGTAAATTATCTTTTACTTTTTTGAGAAAGATGCATTTGCATCATTTCCACTCTTTTAGTCACTCTCCAGCTCCTCCATGTCCCCAGATCTTCTCAGTTGCTTACCTCTAATTTGTATCAAAGTCCTTCCTATGAGTACATTTAGTGGTGCTTATATGTACATGTAAGCCCACATGGGTTTCCATAACCTACTAGGCAGCTAGTTCCTGGAAAAAACTTATTCTCCCTCAGCATCCATCGTTTGGCTGAAGCTCTTCATCTAAAGCATGGAAACTTTCCCCCATTCATTGGTTAATTAGTTTTGTCTTTATGCAGATCTTGTTAGGTTAGCATACTGTCGAAATTTCTTGGGTGCAGCTTCCTATCATGTCTAGAATGTATTATGTGGCATCGGGCCTTTTGTTCCTCTGGCTCTTTCTGTTCTGCCTTCTGTGATGTTCCCTGAGCCTTTGGTGTAGAGGTTGTATTGTACACACATCATTTGTATTGTATACATGTCAGTTAGGGCTGAGCACCCCTTGGTCATTATGCTCTGCATGTTTTGACCAGTTGTCAGACTGTGAAATAATTCTCATCCCTTGTAAAAAGAAACTTTTCTGAAGAATGTTGAGGGCCACATTGTCTTAGAAAATAAGGATATGTATATTTAGAATACAGTAAGAAATTATGTTGGCCTAGGAAAATGGAATATTTTTTCTCTAGTGTCTACAGACTTTCCAGTCAGGTGCACTTGGCTATGTTTACAGTTTCATGAGTGGATTCTCCCCTATTTAGCATTAACAGGACTTAAATCTAATTAAATAGCTTTTGATCACCCCCAAGATGAATGTGCCAAGACTGCACCAACAAGGTGATGGCTGTGGTTCATGTGCTTTCTAGTAGGGTTGGACCACTGATTGGCTTCTCTCTTGGTTGCTTATGTGGTCCTGTCTTTCACTATGAGGGTTAGTCTTCTGGGAAGTGACTTCCAGTTCAGTTTCAGCTCAATTGCTCCAAGTCCTATCTGAATTATAAGGTGTCTTCAACCATAGGGCCTTACTTCCATGTTCTGGGAGCCAACCAAGAGCTGTGACAATAAGTTCTATTATTTGGGGAGTCTTTTAGATGACCATAACTGACTTGATTGGCACTGTGAATTTTTTGCTATATAGTCTTCAGCTATACACATAAGCTCACATATATATATAATGTCTATTTTTCAATCGGATTGTGAAATAATCTATTACCCTTGGTTTTTCACACCACCTAAGTATTTCACACTCCCTTGCATAGTGTTTCCTCTTCCTTCTCCAGTTAAAGTATAGTCCCCATCTTCCTCATTTTCTCCTTGAAAATGCCAGTGTCCTACTACCCTCTTCTCTCAAGCTCTTTCCTTCCCTCTCCCTCCATGGCTGTGTATGGTGGTGCACACCTTTAGTCCTAGCACTTGGGAGACAAAGGCGGGCAGATCACTGTGAGAGTGCGGCCAGCCTGCTTTTTTTTTTTTTTTTTGTTTTAATTGGAGGGACAGTGTGACTCTAGGCCAAGATGAGTGAGGGGTGGGTAATCACAACTATGACTATGAATGTGGATATAGTGGTTAGGGGGAAAAGGGTTTTTTTGACTAACTCACCAGGCTGGTTAGGACCACAAATAACATGTTCAGTGCCTAGTTATGGAATCACAAATAATATAATGCATTGAGTCCATTTAGTGGTACTCATGTGTACACGTATTTAGGGCTGACCAGTTGGGATTAGATGACCTATCAGAGAACTCATCCTTAAAGAAAACTGATTCTCTCAGTGTCAGTTTATAGCCCATAGCTCTTCACATACGGGTAGGACCTTAGTAAATCTGAGGAGATTTCATGGATGCAACTTCCCTATCATTTTTAGAATGCATTATTTAGCCACAGGATTCTGTTCTTCTAGCACTTAAAATCTTCCTTCCTCCTCTTCTGTGATGTTCTTTGAGCCTTAGGTGTAGGAATGTATTGTAGATGTTTCAGTTGAGGCTGGGCACTACACAGTTGCTTATTGTCTGTATTTTGGTCACTTGTGGAGCTTTGTAATGGTCTCCATAAGCTGCAAAATGAAGCTTCTTTCGTTAGTGGTGAGGGCTCCTCTTATCTTTTAGCATTTAGAATATAGAAAGAAATCACCTTAGTTTAGGAAAGTGGCAGTAATAGGTGTTTTTCTCTAGTCTATGACATCTCCAGCCTTGTGTACATGGTTATGTTTACCATACTGTGTATAGATTCCAACTCTTGAGTATGCTTTAAGTAAAATTATAGAGTTGCTAATTACTCTCAAGATAAAAGAGCCACTATTGTACCAAAGGAGATATTTTCCTCAGCTAGTCATTGGTATGGTTTTGAGGTTTTACCACTGGCAGTATCATTGATTGGTTTTCACTCTTGGAAGCATGCATAGGTGCCTTCCGATACTATGAGAGCTGGTGTTCAGGGAGAATGCTTCCAGGTCAGATCCAGCTCCATTACTCCAAGTCCTATGTCTGAAGTATGTGGTGTCTTCAGCATTAGGGACTTACCTTTAAGTTCTGGGAGGAAATCAAGGGCTGTGGCAATAGTCTATATTATTTTGAGAGTCTGCTGGACTACCTTGACCAACAGCATGAAAGGAGGTTCCCCTGCAAGCACTGGGATTTTCATTAGAAACCTTCAGTCACTCACACACACACTGACGTACATAGTGTACATGTACTTTTATGCTGACTTGCGAAATGATACATTTATGTACAACTTCTTAGACAATATTTATTCTAGTCATTTCTCTTTCCTCACTTTCCCCTTGTATAGCACTTTCCCTCTTTCTAATTAAAGTATCATCCATCATTTTTCCCATTTCTGTATTGTTTATTCACAAAATTGAGTTTACTTAATTCTTACCTTCTTAGTAAATGGACATCAAGAAACCCATTCCTAAAATTCCATATTCAAAAATTTGTACATTCAAAATATAATGAAAAATATTACATCCTTCCAACCCATACTAAGGTTATTGAAGGAAAAGGCTCACAGAGAGACAGGGAATTCTATTAAACTTTTGCAGAGGTCTAGCAAGTTAGTCTCTCTTCTAAATGTCACCCTTGCTCCTATAAGACTTCTAAGACGTGTCTTACTGAGATTTTCACCACTGCAAACTTGAGCGTTACTATTCGAGAGTCTCTCTTAGTCATTATTAAATTGTCTAAACCAAGAATTTAAATGAGAGATTTTATGGCACTTCATCTCATAGATTTATATTTTCCCTTCTGAATTGCATTTCAAGGGATTGGTGTAAGGTATTTACAGGCCATCATTCTGTCTTTCACACTACTTGAGGAAGACAAACTCAACATTGATCACTTTCTTAAAGTTATTCTTCTGGATCTGAAAGATTGCTGGTCAGGTTCTGGTCCTTGACTAGTTAACTAAAGTATTCCAGAACAGTGGTGATCATTTTCTAGATGAAAAACATTTTTAAAAAAGGCAATAACAACAATAAACCCCAGTAAACATCACAAATATTCCAGAGAACAGCCAGCCAGGTGGGAAATCATGTGATTTTTGTTATGTGGCTTAGATAACTGTAGGTGTTAGGCATATCATCAACTGTGATACTGAGATGATGGAGTAGAGGAATTCCTAAATATAGAGTAACAGTTTCTGGACAGATCATTTGATAAGTATTTTTTATGATTAATTGTTGTTTAGTATGCAAGGAGTGTGTGAATCCCACAGAAAGTGAGAATGAGTTTTGTGACAGAAGGCAGTAGAGGAGTTAAATAATCAAACCCAGATCTTTTTGCATTAAAAGTTGGCCTCTTACTACTGGCAGTGGTTAAAGTCATGTGTATATGCTTGGCAGGGTGCCACAGGCAGCTAATCCCAGCTCTTGGAAGGAAGAGACATGCAGATCTTTGAGTTTGAGCCCAGTCTGGTCTACGTAGTGAGGTCTGCATACCAAGACCCTGTTTCAAAAACAAGAAGAAATCAGATAATACGCATGTTATATACTTTGGAAAATCCTAAAACAGGCTGCAACATAGGTCAACAGTGTGAAATTAATACTTTTGTAAACAACAGAACTTTTGAAATTGAGTTAGAATTGGTTCCTGTGATACTGGAAAACTCAGAATAATTTCTATAATTAAAAGGAGCAGCCTGGCGTGGTGGTGCACACCTTTAATCCCAGCACTTAGGAGGCAGAGGCAGGCGGATCTTTGTGAGTTCAATGCCAGCCCAGTCTACATAGTGAGTTCCAGGACAGCTGGGACTACAGGGAGAGCCTATCTCAAAAAAAGAGAAAATAAAAAACACCAAAAAAAAAAAAGAAAAGAAAAAGAAAAAAAGGTGCAAAAAGCAATGTTCAGGGCTGGAGAGATGCTCAGTGGTTAAAAGCATTGGCTGTTCTTGCAGAGGACCCAGGTTCAGTTCCCAGCACTCACATGGCAGCTAATAACTGTTTGTAACTGCAGTTACAGGGATTCAACACCCTCTTCTGACCTCTGAGGGCATTGCATGGCATGGGTGCATTTACACACATGTAGGTGTTATATACATAAAATAAAAGTAATAAATAATAGTGTTCAAAGATGAACAGAAAATAAAACAAAAAATTTTTTTATCACCTTCAATAATGAAACAGCAACAATGGAAAACATGCCCTAAGGCCAGCAGTCTTAGCCCCCCAACTTCCTGGGATGTGGCAGTTTCAGAAATTTTGGCAATTGACAGACAAAAGTCTCTGATTATTAAGAACTCACAATAAAGTAAGAATATTTGAGACATGATTTTAGGATTGTATAAATCATATATTCAGTTTTCTTAAGAGGTAGGGCAAGGTAACTGGTAAAATGCATAACTACCTTCAACTTCTAATTAGAACAGCTCCTGAATGTTAAAGCTTTTTATTTTCCTAGCATGCTCTGAAGATATCAATACCTATAGATGGATAGATAGATAGATAGGTAGATAGATAGATAGATAACAGATAGATAGATGATAGATAGATAGGCAGGTAGGTAGATAGGTAGATAGATAATTTCTGTTTTCTTTTGTTTCTTTTTGATACAAAGTCTCATGTAACCCAGTCTGCCTTGTGACTCATGATTGTCCTGCATCTGCTCAGTTCTAGAAATATATTTTTTTTCTTTCCTTTTTTTGAGACAGGATTTCCCTGTAGCCCCAGATGGCCTGGAACTTACTCCAGCACACCTAGTTCTAGTAATGTATTTTCAGAAAACATATCCTAGATACTCTAAAGCCAAATCATATCATCAAAAATAAGAAGGAGCTGCATGTGGTGGCACATGCCTTTAATCCCAATACTCAGGAGGCAGCAGCAAGCAGAACTCTATCAGACCGAGGCCAACCTATTCTACATAGCTAGTTCCAGGTCAGGTGGGCCTATAGGCAACAAAAAACCCTCCCAAGCAAAGCAAAAAATAAATTAATTAATTAAACAAGGGGCATTTATATTAAAGAATAAGCAAAAATAATTAAACTTTGCAAAATGGTACCCCATTTTTGCTTGGTTTAGGTGTTTTAGTCTGTCTTCATAGTTAATTAGCAGTGCTTTAGCCTAAGTGAGTTGATTTCTGCACTTGATGTCAAATCAATAGGCATAGGTCTCAGTCATTCATGATAAAGTCCTGAGCATGCTGTTACATTAAGAAAAATGCAGTAAAGCCAAATGTGGTGCCATATGCCTTTAATCTCAGCACTGGGGTGGCAGTAGGTGGATCTCTGAAGGTTCAATTCCTATCTGGTCTACATAGTTATTTCCATGCCTGTAAGTCTCCCTCTTCTCAGAAAAAGGGGCATGGATGCTGGAAAGGTGGCTCAGTGGTCAAAAGCATTTGAAGGTCTTGCAGAGGATCAGGGCTCAGTTCCCAACACCCATATCTGATGATACACAACCACCTATAACTCCAGTTTCAGACAATTTGAGGCTCTCTTCTGGCTTCTCTGGGCACCAGCCAAGCACATGGTACACATACATACACACACACACACATATGGGTAGAATAAAAATACATATTTAAAATACAGTAATATTCAACTCCTTTGATTTGAAAAACTGATTTAGAACCAAAGACTATCCTCCAGAGCAAATGATTTCAATATGTAGTTGTTATGAATAAGGTCAAGTTATAAAAATATCATTTTAACTGATTTTGTTTTTTATTTTATCTTCAATAAAAATTTGTACAGTGGTTTCTTTTATGCATTTTTCTGTTGCTATAATAAAACATCAGAAATTGAGTAAATTATAAATAAAAGATGAGTGTTAACTCTCCATTGTAGTGGTTGGGAAGCCCAGAAATTGAAAAGCCGCATGACATGAGCATCTCCTTGCTATATAACAGGACAAGGGGCATCAAGAAGGAGGGAGCATAGGACGGGGGAAAGAAAAAGGAGGCCACCTTCCCCTTTTATAGCTACATCCTCTGGTGACAATTGGTTCACTGTGCACTTTGTGATAAAGGTTTTCATTTGGTTATGAGAATGGCTCGCCCATGACTTACTTTTTCTTAAAGGTCCTTTCTTAATATTAGCACAATGGCAATCAATCAACAAGGGATTTTTATAGGACACAATGTAAAGCGGCACTGAATTAGGCAGACAGGTTTCATTTCTCAAGCTATTTAAAGCAAAAGTTATCTTTCGACATTTCTTTCTTCTCTGATAAAATATGCTTTTTCTCAACTTGATTCTAAAATGTAAGAGCAGATTTCTAATCCTACTTAGATATAAAACTAGCAAGCAGCAGCAAGGATACTTATTTCCAAAGATTCTAAAAGTAACTAAAGAATTCTCTACATAACATTAGGCAGATTCCAATTTCATTCACAAATGGAAAAACGCTCCTAAATCTTGAAGTATTAAAATCTAAACCAATAGCCTACACTGTGATCTGTCAATTTGTGCATTCATGGGATCTCTTTTCCTTTAATAATGCCTTTTCACATCCAGTGAAACAGTTGACTATGTACTTACCAAGTGTCCCATAGCCATCTTCTCCACATTGGCCCATTCTCTAGATGTCAGCAGTAAAGAGTATCTCTGTGGGTTAAAACAGAAAGTGTGCTTTAAGACAGAGTGAATAGGCCTGCAGCATTCAACACTGGAAATATTACTACTCTTTGCACACGTGTATCTTAATTATATTCTTCAATATTTTCATTATTCTTGAGATATAATCTGAAGACTAGTGGGTTTTAATAGCTGCCATAAATCATAAAAGACAATATTATAAGTAAACAATAATTTAATTACTGATTCATTTCATTATTATTGGTGTCTGGTATTTTAATGCTGCAATAGCTTCCATCTAGGACAGATATTTATTAAAGGCACATTGTTCATCTTAGTTCTACAGTTTGATAGGGCTATTTTATCATCATTTTGGTTTTTGTTTTCACTTTCTGTGTGTCTTACTATATAGCCCTGAGTGGTATGGAAGTCACTTTGTGGGCTAGCCTGGCAATGACCTCAGGATTCTATTTGCCTCTGCCTCCAGGGTGCTGGGATGAAGGGCATGCACTAGCATGCCCTAGTAAATTTCTCTTTTTTTTCATAGAAATGATGAGGGTTGATTTTCACCACCTGCAGGTAATATACCAGAAATTCATCACAGTTATCTGTTTATTATCTTTCTGAGTAAAACTGTAGTAACCAGTCACCTGATTAAGTATATTTCCGTTTTCGGGAAAGCAGAGCATAGAATTTCGCTTTGTGAATTAGCTTATATTTACCCTTTTTGCATTATAAAAGTTTTCTTCTCACTTTGTTTTGCATATTGTTGGGGACTCCTGCTGTGTAAAGTAGCAGTTTCTCCATGTCCGGAAAGCCTATGGGCTCAGATTCAAATGCAGAGACTCCTTTTCCAGCAGGATGCTTTTCTGACATCTTCCTGACTCGTCTTTTGAAGCAGCCGCCACAAAAACATGGCCTCTGGCTCTGGAAATGCCAGGTTTTCCTGTGTGATTTCTCAGGCAGTCTGGCAGCCTGGCAGGAGCCCACTTCCATATGTAGATGGGGCATCCTAAAAGTACCTATCAGTTAAGGTTTTTACTACCACCCCCATGGTATAAATATCCTGGTTTCCCCTCAATAATTGGAGCTGGATCACCAAGACTTGGAGCTGGATCACCGGAACTTGGAGCTGAGCAGAGTCACTGAATAAAGAGTTGTAACACGGACTAAGCTGAGTCTGGTGTCTTATTGCCTACGATCCAGCCTCCCCGGGGGGCGCTATCCTTCTGTCATCGACTCACAGAACCCTAGCTTTCGCTGCCCGGCACCTCTCCTCGTGACCCGGCAGCTGATGGGCCCCGAACTCAGAGAGAGAGTGCACGGGTAAAATTAGGGCGGGACTCGACCGGGCCAGCCCCAGTAGCAGAGGGACTCACAGCGGAGAAGCAGGGGCCCAGCAGCAATGCAGAACAGACGTGCTGCACGACCCGGCACCCTTTCCCGGTGCCACAGGGGGCCGGCGCCATGCTAGCAGCTGGCGCCCCGAGATCCCAGCTAACCACATAGCATATATTGTCTAAAAGGGACAAGGATCTCTGTTTTAATCACCATCTGCTGCAAAAAGCTTCTCTGGTGAGAGTTGACAGATGCACTAACCTATGGACATAACATTAGGTCATTGTAAGTCATTTTATCACTATTTCTATTTAGCAGAATGATAGTAGAAGGTTCTCTTTTCTGGCCTGTGATTATGTCTAGTCCCAAGTTCTAGGATCTGATGACAATATGAGGTATGAACTCCATCTTATGAAGCAGGATTTCAATCCAATTAGAAGGTGGTTGTTTAGTCCCATAACTTTTATGCCACTATTGTACCAGTGGGCATATTTTGTCAAATGGTTTTTATTGTAGATTACAGTTTTCATAGCTGGGTAAGATTAATTACCTTTTTCTGCCAATAACATGCATAGTGCCCTAGTACTGTTAAAGCTAGACAGCAGAGATGAAACTTTGAGGTCAGTGCCAGAGTGATTTCTCCTTCTTTCTTCTGTGACTTAAGTATGCATCATCTTAAGCAATAGGGTTTTATAGTCATGTTCTCGTGGGTAACCAAATGAAATGGCAAAAATCAGTATTGTTTGTGCATCCATGGGAGCTCTCTGTTAAACTTATCCAAAAGAAGGACTCCATTCCTGTCAGTAGGCTTTTCATTTGCCAACCTATGGATTCTACTAGAGCCACTGAACCCTTGGTGGAAAATCTACATTGCACCCTCTCCTTCCAAGGATCAGGGATCATTGTGGAAGTTTGGGTAGAAAGATTTTAAGAGCCAGAAGTATATAACAATACTGCTCCCTGGACACCACAGTGTCCATTTGAACTCTCAGTACTTTATGCACAAGACCCGTGCAAACCCAAACTAGATAGGAACCCATTTTGGATGGGAGAGGTATATGGAAAGCCAAGGCCCACACTAGCTGAGGGTCTATTGTCAATTGCTAGGGGAAACATTGTCAATAGGTATGGATACTAAAATTATAATTGTCATGAGGCAAGAATGATTCCATCCGTTTTATATAACATTTTAATAACATTCAGTCAAATGTGTCTGCATTTATTCATGCCATCTTCCATTCCTTTCAGAGTTCTGTAGATTGCTTCATATAGAACTTTACTTAGGTAATACACATATTTAAGTTTTCTTTGTGTGCTCATAAAATTGCATTGTTTAAGGGAGGGGGGAGGGAAGGGTATACAAGGAACCTAGGGGATAAAGGGAAAGAAGGAGCTCAAGGGAAGTAGGACCATAAGAGAAAGGGATTATTAAGGGAGAAATGGGAAAAATGAGGACACCTTAAATGGGGAAACCATGGTGGCAGGGTTAGACAATGTGAGAGATAAATAATGCCTAGCTAATTTTAAAAACCAGAGGGAACCATATTATTCCAACAACTTACTGACAAATTATACATACCAGATCAAGAAATATATGTCTAGTAAAGGTTTATCTGAGAACAATTTGTCTTTTCCCAAGCTTTATCTACATGGCACATGGTAATTAAAAGTACCAGACTGGTGGAACTAACCTTCTTAGATGTTTAACAGCATACACTAATTTGGCCAGAGGGACATAATAATTAAGTACCAGACTGGTGGAACTAACCTTCTTGCATGTTTAACAGACATACTTTGAGGCCTATACTAATTTGGTCAGAGGGACATAAAGGACAATTTTGGCTCCTTACCCTCCTAGGTTGACTAAGTTCCAGGGGACTATGAGCATCTTTCAACTGTGGTGAGTCACTTGTCCTCTTGATCAAGGAGGCCATGGAGACCCCATGAGATGGACTTGAACCAGTGTCCAGTCTACAAAGAGGAGGGTGAAAACAGAGGAAATATTTCTTCCATGCTTCCAAGCAAAGCCAGCCATGGTTGAACAGGACTTTTGACTTATCTTCAATAGACAGAACTGGTAAAAGAAAGGAGCCAGGGGCTCCTCCCAAGCCCATGTGACCCCTGAGGAATAGATACTCAAACGGCCTTAAGAGTAAAAGTAAATTGGTTTATCTGGGCCAACTCTATGGCCTTAAATATCCTGAAATGAAAATATAACCAAAGATTAAAGGGGCCAGTATAATTATTTTTTATTGTTATTTTTTTATTTGTTTATTTTAATTAAAAGAAGCATTTCATTACAACAGCATTAACCTATTCAATAACATTTTTCTGAGCTAGGGTACATCTCTTTCAAAATTGGCTGTACATTTCTAGGTTTATAGATGAATTATTACGCTTATATAATCTTTTACTCATTATAAACTCTATAAGACATCAAATTAAATGAGGTTCCAACGTTTAAAAAAGATCTCCACT
>NW_008335436.1:7055225-7064807 GCF_000622305.1 Nannospalax galili
ATTGGGGGCCAGTATAATTTTTTAAGAGTCCATATGTTTAACTAAAGGCTACATAACAAGAAACAATGCCAGATAGGAGATAACCTGTTGAGCTGTTGACCAGGGTAGCCCAAGAGACCACCCTGATAGTAACCAGATAGTAATCCAGTATGAAACTGGGAAAATGAACAGCAGACCCCAACCTTATCTAAAGGAATACTGACAACTGATTGCTGCTTAGATGAGGAACAGATGACCTTCCTAAAACAAAGACCTCTATATTCACCAGATGGAGAAGTACTGGGGAATGGCTGGAGGTGCCAACAACCCAGTGGACAGTAGTAGGGATAACAAAGTATAAGGTCTCTAGTGGGGGTGGGAGGAGACTATGGGAGGGTTCCATCTGTGAACTGGGTATATAGATGAATAAGATTGTTTGGGATGTTGTGTGTGATATACACACAAAAAAAATCAATAAATTTTAAAAATGGTTATATTTGAGGAAGAAGCATAAAAATTTATGTCATGTTAAATAGTAGAGGTGATAAACATTACCATTGAAATCTACCTGATGTCTTTATATCCATATGCAGGTGCCAAGGATCCGAGTGCAGCTGACCATGAGTAGTAATAATCAGATACATACAAATTAGAGACACATGCACTAACATCTAAGTGTTATTAGCAAAAACATTGAGTCTTTCTGTAAGAAACAGTATATTTTAAATGGAGATTTTTTTCCTCCTCTTGGGAACAGGGATAGCTGGGTCTGCTGCCATTGGATGAGATCTTTTTTAAAGGTCAAAAACTCATTCAATTTTATGTCTTACAGAGTTTTTACAGAGTTCAGTATTGTATAACTGTATTAATTCAACTGTGAACCTAAGAGTTTTATAGCCACTTTTGAAAGAGATATATCTTTGCTCTGGAAATTGTTATTGAGTATGTTAAAGCTGTAATAAAATGCTTCTAAACAATAAAAATAAAATAAAAATGCATTGTGGAGACTGAAGAGAAGGCTCAGGTGTTAAGAGCTCTGACTGCTCCTAGCACTGACATGGTAATGAAAAAGCACCTGTAATTCCAGATCTAAGGAATCCAATGACTTCTTCTGACCTCTGTGTATATAGCATGACACTGGTGCCCTTACATACATGTGGGCAATACATTCATAGACAGAAAATAAAAATAATAAATAAAATATTTTTTAAATTGCCTTATGTTTTCATTTCTAAATTTCAATTGTTCACTGTTGATATAGGAAATAATTTTACTTTTTATAATAAAATTGTATTCTATAAATTTCCTATATCATGTACTGGTTCAAGAATGTTTAATTAACTTAGTAATCTTCTAGAAAACCATTTCATCTGTGAAAAAAGTCCATTTTATGTATGCCTTCTATATTTACATGCATTAGATTTAATTATGTTATCTTTTTAATTAGCTTGCCCATTGAGTATGATACTAAATAAGAATTTGAGAGGACATATTTCTTCTTTGTTCTTTATTTAAAGAAGTAAGGATGTTCTTTCTTATCAAAATATGATCATTTTTCCCTATATTCCTATACTTTATCCACTTGAAGCTGTTTCTTTATATTAAAAGTTCGTGGATTTTTTAAAAAAAATTTACTAAATGTTAAATATAGTATACATTTTCTATCTGCAAATTTGTGAATAAATAGAAAACTGATTAAGCTTAATTTCTGTTTCCAGCTGTAACTTTGGTTATCAGCTGATGAAAATCTTCCCAGTGGGTCCAGAGTCAGCCTCACATGCTGTACTTAATTCACTAGGCTTCCATAGTGTGAAGTGTTTAAGAAACAGACCCATATGGTGATGTGTATCATCTGGTCCTTTAATCACTAGCTCACCCATCCATAGTCCTTTAGTCTTAGTAGAGAAACTGTCCCTTGGGAGTCCTTCAATACCCTCTCTTGGCCTGTTGTGGTCCATCAGTCCCTTCTGTAGCTTGCTACGTTTGAGGATATGGGCACATTCTGCCCACTTTTTAAAACAGCAGAACACTGGAAGTATTTGAGAGATTTCCTTAGATTTCTTTCTAAACAAAGCCAGATTGCTTCATTTTCTTGAGGTTTGTGAAAGATCTGATACAGTCTATCAGATGAGAGATTGGGGCAGAATTTATGTATGTTGTCTCATGGAGAATGCCTTTCTCTTCCCCGTGGACACCAGTTTTAATACAAAAAAAACATTTCCACTATTGAATAAGACTCAACTGCTTTATTGAGACTGACATCGTTTATTTAATGTGAAGGGGCTGGCAAGATGGCTCAGCAGGTAAGAGCACTTGCTGCCAAGCATTACAACTTAAAATTTATTAATATAAAACATTATATGAAAAATGGACTTATCCATTGTGCTGCAGCTGAATTGTGAGGTTTGTTGTCTTTGCATGTTGCAGCTCCTCCTAAGCACTTCCCACAGTAATTGGAGTTTTATGCATTCTACATGACATAAAATGGGCAATAGCACAACTCTGTGTTACAGATGTAGCTGAGAGAGCTGCATGAGGTGCCTTGCCTTTACCACCCAGGCCCTGCAGACATCTGGATCTGTGGATAATTCACTGTCAGCCAGTATGTGCTCTGTTATTGAAAGTATGGTTGCCATTTCATTGTATTTGAGAAAACAAAGGACAATTGATTAAGATCCTTGGTGGTCATCACTCAGACACACACAGGTGTTAAAGTGTAAATGCAACTCAGTGTTAACCAGTCTTACGGTGTTCCGTCTAAAAGGAAGATATTTACAAATTAAAAGGAAAGACCCACCATGTGGGTCTCTGGGACAGTGAGAGAGCAAGGGAGACAAATTGAGAGAATGAGAGAGAGAGAGAGAGAGAGAGAGAGAGAACAAAAAGAAACAGATAGAGATAAATAACTTGCTTCATAAAGGATTTATAAACATTTATAGGGGTGGTGGCATTTAATGCCAGCACTCTGGAGGCAGAGGCAGATGGTTCTCCATGAGATCAAGGCTAGTCGAATTTATATGAAACTAAAAGGGCATCCTGTCTCAAAAAATCAAATCGAAATAAAACCAAACAAAGGGGGCTGGAGAAAAATTTGAAATGTATGAAAACCATGTATCTGGTTATTTGAACTCTAGGAATTGTGTTTCTAAAGTTCAAGGTAATTTCTTCCAGCTTATTCTAAGTGTGGTTTGAATTCGCAATTTAATTGTATGTACATTATTATTCTAGTTTGCTTTCAGTTGCTGTGATAAAAATACTGACCAAGAGCCAACATGGCTTTTAAAAATTCTCCCCTCCATTCTCCTCTTCAAATTAGCTACTGTGATTTACATCTTGCCTACCTTAGGAATTTTTCTTTAAATTCTAATAAAATTGTCCTTTAGCTTCCAGTGAATTCATTCCTAAATTCTTTCATGAATGAGGCTAAGAACTCTAGAACAGGACCCTGATTTCCAGGACCAATCCTTTCACATGTAAGTGTATTTGTTTCAGAAACACAAAGGGAAGCTTAAAATTTACCTTCTGGTTTCTATTCTTACTTATTCACAATTCAGTGTTTGAAGAGAATTTAACCTCACATTTTATATAAAGTAATCCACAGATGTCTCATATAGATGGTTCGTGAAGCACATTTTGAGAAACACTGGACTGTTTTACTCCTTGTCTGATTATGTAATCCAAAACCAGTGCATGTTTAAAAGATTTCTTGCAAGTAAGAGTGAGGTAGCATCATGAAACATGTCAAGTATTTATGTCTTAAATGATTTCAGAACATTTTCTCTTATTCCTGACAAACTGCTCAAATAAATGCAAATATCAATACAGACAATTCAGGTACATTCCACAACAACTCTACCTAAGGTCTGGCATGGAGACTAAAACACAGCTAAGATTTAGTTTTCGAATATGTGTGAAATGATTCATTTTAAATGTTTTAAGTTATTTTGCTTGGAGGCAATAAAATCAAGAACAGAAATCACCTACTATAAATAAGACATGTTATGAAATACTATCCTTGGCAGATTCTTGGACTGTAATAGTAAGACATCTGGAAAACTCAGAAATCTTAAGATCTTTCAGACGGTTCTTGGTAATATAAATAGATCAAAACTATGATTCCTTTATATTTACTTTTAGCATTTAGAATAAAAAATAAGTATTATGTGAACAGTTATTTCATGTATATATACATACACATATGTCTGTGTGTATAATTTAGTCTTACTGCAGAAAGAATTTTTTATGCACTGCCATCAGCAAAATAGTTCAGAGGAAGTATATCAAAACCAGTGGGAATTAGTTCTGAGTACTGATTGCAAAGAGATGGTGGACTTGATTCAAAGGGTGAATTAAAGTTAATGAAAGTCAATTTTTCTAAATATAGTGACTTTTCAAACTGTTTTATTCTTCAAACACACAACTGAAGAGGCAATGATTTTTATAAGTCAATATTGTTTTGAAGGAGCCAGAGGAAGCCAAGCTGTAACTGTGTTTCCATGTTTGAATCAGAGCAGAGTAGAACTATTATATGGCTTATAAAAAAGGTTTTAAGCCAGGCCTGGTGGCACAGGCCTTTAATTCCAGCACTCTAGAGGCAGAAGCAGGAGGACTATGTGAGCTGGAGGCCAGCCTGATCTCCATAGGGAATTCCAGGTCAGATGGGGCTACAGGGAGACACTGCCTCAAAAAAGACAAAAAAGAAAAAAAAAGTGCTTTGGTGGAAGCAATTATGGCCACTTTCATTTGTCATTCAAACTGCTTTGCAAATAGTTCCTATTAAAATATAAGAAATTTGATTCCTTAAGATCATTATGGTTTTGTATTGATTATATTTACTATATAAACTTTAGGCTGCAAATATGTTTATAGTCAATAATTTTCTTTAAAAACTTAAACATAAGCATGGACACCTTTTCTATGCTATACCTCCAAGAAATTAATTTAATTATTTGTAGGTCATTTCCATGATTCCTCGCTTCTCAAGGTCATTGAAAATTTTTGGAGAACTCTGAAACACAACTTCTGAGGTGCTACTCTGGTTATGAACTCATGATGAGTTCAGCACCTATAGTAAACCAAGCCCCTGCATGTGAAGAAGAGCTGCTTTTTTCTGTTTCCATGTCACAGGCTGGGTGCTAGATTTGGTCAGGCAAGTGGTTACTGACACTTGAATTCTTGACATACAGAGTTGGGGAGAAATCTCTCTCCCATCTGCTGCACATTTGTTCTTATAACCCTTAAGGCTTCTTGAAGATGGAACTATACCTTCAAAGAACATCAGTTTCAGGGATTGTAGAAACCTGGCATGTAGAATTCCAAGCAGTATGCTTTGTTGCAAAGGGATAACATCACATTACCCCAATAATAAAAATTAATTGTACAAAATAAATAAAAATACAGTTTTCCTTTTGAAAAAGCTCTTGATGAAAGCTTTCTATTGAGCCAGTTACTTAGTGGATAAAAGCAGTCTGCTCAATCTGACCTGACCAAGAATGAAAAACTGCATACCCGCTAAACTTGTTGAACATAATCTAAACATAACAAAAATACTTTAAACATATAGCAATAGGTAAGAATTTCCTGAATTCATGCTGGGAGTGATGGTACCTGCCTTCAATACCAGCCCTGGGGAGGCAGAGGCAGGCAGATCTCTGTGAGATCCAGCCAGCCTGGTCTACACAGTGAGTCCCAGGTAGGCTGGGACTAGAGAGATCCTGTCAAACAAATAAACAAACAAACAAACAAAAAAAGAATTTCTTGACTAGGATACCAAAAGCTTAGCAAATATAGCAAAAATTAATAGATGAGATTGCCTGAAATTGTTTTGGCACAGTAAAGGAAATGATTTACCTGACTTGAGAGACAGCCTGCACGATGTGAGAAAATTTGTAAACTATTCATCTGACAAGGGATTAATAAAGAGGCAAAGTAACTAAAAAAATAAAGAATGAAAAGTACAAATAATCTAGTGAAGAAATGACTGAGCAAACATTTCTTAAATGAAGTGAAAGAGGCCGAAAATATATTTTAAAAATTTCAACATTCTTACCTATAGGGATATTAAGATCAAAATTACATTGAAATTTCATCTCCTGCTAGAGAGAATGGTTGTCATCAAGAAAACAACGAACCCTGGAGAAGAAATGGGAGGAAAAGGAACTCATATACAATATTCAGTTAGTCTAGCTACTGTGAAAGCAGGATCAAGGTTTCTCAAAAAATTAAAATAGAACTACCATGTGGTCCAGCTATGCAGTATACACTGAAGGATTTACATCGTTCAGTATATACTGATTATTGAATCAGATTCATTCAGTATATCCTGAAGGAATCTAAGGCAACACACTGAAGAGATGCTTGCACAATCTTGTTTGGTATAGCATAGTTTGTATAGCCAAATTATAAGTTCAATTCAGCTGCTTCTCAACAGATGAACAGAAGAAATTAAATACATTTATACATTCTCTATGCATATATTTACATATATTATACAAATATATTTACATATTATAGGCATATTATTTGGCAATAAAGAAACTTATGCCAGGACAGTGGGTGGAATTGGAGACGATTATTTTAATTGAAACAAGATAGACTCAAAAACACAAATGTCATACATTTGCACTTATATTTCAAATTTAAATAAAAAATAGATTAAAGTGGAAAAGTAATTATTTGAAGAGGAGACAATTTCATAGGGAACAGAACACGGTAATGGGAAAGAACATTAAATTGTTGCCTTAAAATTGTATCTTTGATTATATAATAAACTTAATGGCATCATATAATAAAAATGTGACTCAGGAGGGTGGGGCAGATAGCTCAGCAATTAAGAATATTGACTGCTCTAGCAGAGGACCTAGGTTTAGCTTCCAGCACCCACATGGCAGTTAATAGCCATCTGTATCTCCAGTTCCAGGGACTCTGGCACCCTCTTCTGTCATAAACATTACATGCATGGGTGCACTTACATGCATGCAGGCCAAACACTTTAAAATAAAGAAATAAAAATGACATACAAAGGATATGTGTCTTTATAATGATTTTATGCTACGTCATCCACAAAAATGGAAGATTTCCTGTTTTTGTCTGTGAATTTTCATTTTTTTTCATTGAATGTATATTGATCCTCCTTTCTTCCTCGTGTCACCATGACAACTTCATCTAACTATATGCCTGGAAATCTTCTATTGATCAAATTATTATGAATTTCATAGTCAAAGTATTATAAATAAACAAAAGTGAGAAATTTCTTTTTGTTTGTTTTTTGTTTGTTTGAGACAGCATCTCCCTGTAGACCCAGCTGTGCTGGAACTGACTACCAGAGACCAAAGTGGCCTCAATTTCACAGAAATTCTCTTGTCTCTGCCTCCCAAGTGCTAAAACTTAAGGCATATGCTACCACACCCAGTGAGAAATTTCTTTTGTAATTTTTAATATTATGGGTTAGCAATATTTCCTCTGGTTTAGGAGGAAATTTGACCATTTACAAAAACTATCTCAGTATGTCTGATAAGCTACATGTGTTATTGCTATGAAAGAAGTTACTGGTGTAGACACTTTAAGTGAAAAACATTTATTTCCGTTCATGGTTTCTGAGAGTTCACTACATCATAGGGAGGAGGGTGTCTTTGGCAGAGCTGAACAGCTCATGTTGTGGTGGCCAGTAGGCAGAGGACAGAGAATGCCTTCACCAAGGTGACTTTCCTTCTGATCCTCATATTCTGTCCAGGCTCTCTCCCTTTGGAATCATGCCCTCCTCACTCAGAATGGCTTTTCCTTCATCAGTTAATCTTTGTAATGTCCAAGACACAATCCAGAGGTGTGATTTTGTGGTAAAAATCTCCTAGGTGATTCTAGACTCAGGCATGTCGACAATGACTATTCACCATCACAGTTCTACCTATTTCCACCTTGTCACCAAAATTCCTTTTATAAAATGACATTATTCCCTCTGCCCCTCCCAATAATGTGCCTAACTATCTTATAATACAAAGTGAATTCATTCCATACCCATGAGTATCAGAGGCCATAATATTTTCAAATTGTTCAAAAGCCAAAATTTAAATTATCTTCTGACATATAAAGTAACTCTTAGCTGTGAACCCCTATAAAAAATTTGTACGCAAGTTATATGGTCCCAGGTTCGTTCCTAATATAAGAGTGTAAGGATGTGAGTAATAGCAGGGAATATCAGTAACTAACCCAAACTGAAGGTCAGCAGTGCAGATACATAGGGATGCTGACCCTAGTACACATTGCCTGGACTCTCAGCCCTTTCATCAAAATCTTTATGGAAGTCTCCAGTACCCTGTAACTCTTGCATTATGAAAGCCTGCCACCTGGCTAACTAGAATCACATGGATGACAGAAATGACTGTGTCTAGACTGAGTAGTATCCAGATGGCTTTCTACCATGGTTGGTAGGGCCCTCAAAGTGATTGTATGGCTGAATAAGGAAAAAATAATAATTTTAGGGGCTGCATTGCATGTGCAAAGAACACTTGTGGTTCCCTCCTCTCATGGGAAAGTATTTCACATGATTTCACAGTTTTACATTATAGAGCCTGCAGTCGGTCTGGTGAGATGCTTTGCAGCCAGTTTTCCAACTGTCAGTTCCAATGCTGGGTTTCTTTAAAGACAGTAATCTCTTCAACAAGAAGAGTTTCCTTGTGCACAGCCTTCACCTTGTTTCTTTTTGACCAGGGTGCCCATTTTTCAAGCCCTTTTGCATTTTGCTTCTGATTGTGTCTGCAAATCTTGCTAAAAGTAGTTGGCATGACCATGCTCTAGACCATGTTGTATATTTCCTTAATATTTCCTCTACCAAAGTCTCTCCCGTTAAAATTTGAGGAAATCAAATGTAAACAAATTATTTACCGAATGACATGAATAGCATCTTGTATGAATCCCAATAACAGCTTTTTCCTACCCAAAACCTTTTGAGCACAGCCTTTATTATTCACATTTATGTCCATAATTTGCTTATCTGAGCTACCAGCAGAAATACTCATTAATTTCTGCCTACAGCATCCTAGGGCATCAATATCTTGTGTTTCCAAACTCTGAAAAGTTTCTTCCAAGAATCATTTTTAATCCTAACAATCACATGGTCAGGTTTAGTCCCAGCAAGAGCCCTACTCTCTGTATAAATTCCCTCTAAACAGTTATCTTGCTCTTTGTTAAAATAACTCATAGAAATAGCTTAGTGAGGAATTATTTATTTTGGTTCAGTGTGTCAGAGGTTACCGTACCTAGTGGTGAAGGGTATGACAGAGTAGATGACATCACCGTATTGTGGACCAACAAACAGAGGAAGAGCAAATGGGGCCTCAGCTGTCCTTCTGTGACCCTCTTGTTTTACATATGTACTGATACCTGGAGAGGGTGTTTTCATGTTCAAGGTGTGCTTTCCTCCAGTCAGTCCTTCAGACAGACAAATCCAGGGGTATTACTTAGTGATCAGTTAGATGACTGGAAATCATGGCACTTTGGAAATGATGGTTAAAATAAATTCCCTGCATTTTAAACAGCATTTCATAAACAATAAATGCAATTTTCCTGAATTTGTGTGTCATTTCTTAATCCAAATTCTTATATTTG
>NW_008335436.1:7064838-7066164 GCF_000622305.1 Nannospalax galili
TTATAAATAATTTAGTATCCAATTGTACTCCTTTTTTCAGCTTTATTTATTTATTTATTTATTTTTTAATTTGGATGAATGGTGAGATGACTAAGTGGTTAAAGGTGTCTGATTTCAATTCCTGGAACACATGTGGCGGGAAAGAACTGACTCCCACAGGTTTTCTGGTCAGCATGTATGCTATGTGGCATGCACACTGCTCTGTTCACCCCTACTTCCCACCACAGAACAGACACAGACACACAGACACACACACACACACACACACATACACACAAAACCCACAAGCCCTTCATTCCAACACTCAGTGGGCAGAAGCAGATAGATCTTTGTGAGTTCAAGGCAAACCCAGTTGACATAAAAGATTTCAAGTCATCTAGGGCAACATAGTGAGACCATGTCTCAAAAAGTAAAATGAAATGATAAATTAATAAAATATTCTTTGATTCGAGGTCTTTTTTATACCAGTAAGGTTAAAGAAATTTTGCTGTGAGACTGGCCACTCAGTTTTAATTTTAGGACACAGACACATCACTAAAATCATTTATCCTCTTTTTATTTCTATATGTTTTTGAAAGAAAATAGCTAGAAAAGCCTGACTTCTAAGAGGACTAGTTGTTCACTCAGGAGAGCAACTGAAAATGTCAGTGGATGACATCTCAGTGTCTGAGAAATACGCAAGTAACCCTTGAGTGAGATTTAGAAAACAGCTTCGTTCATTTCAAGTTATTTGTCTTAATAGTGTATCTCAGATAGACTCAGAAGACAAATTCTGATTGCTAGTTCACTGCTGATATTTGGCTCTATTCATGTGATTTGTGGACCAACAAACAGAGGAAGAGCAAATGGGGCTTTATCAGGTGCATCATTAGGGAAACTAGAGGCGAGTACATATACTTCATTTGACTTAGAAAAATAGCATCCACAATCCAAAGTAATTGGCATAAACTGTCAAGTGGGCAAATATATTTAAAGTAAAAATCACCTGAGTCAAGAGAAAAATTATGAAATATTTTTTTCTAGATACCCAAAGAAGATTAGAAGAAATTAGACTTATATCTAATGGAATTACTTTACCTTATTATCACACTAAACATGAGGTGAAAACATTCTCATTAGCAGTTTGAAAGAGTGCAACATAATTCACCCTTACAATTTAAAATTTTATTTTAAAATAATATACAATAAGACAGATGACTAGAATTTGAAACACATGTACATATCTTGTAACACCTCATATGGTAAATAAATGAAGTTTTAGAAAGAGGATGAATTTCAACAGAAACATAAAAAGCGACGTAACAGATAAAATCACAACCTGCACAC
>NW_008335436.1:7072523-7076775 GCF_000622305.1 Nannospalax galili
TCTCTGGGTAGGAAGGGTCAGGAAGCAGTATTGGTTCCCCAGGTGTCTGGGGCCCAAGACTAGGAATGGCGCAGGGCCCAAACTAGGAGTATAGAACGGCGAGGCGGGGGATGGAAGGGTGAATGTCGCTTAGGGAGTCCCGGCATGGAGAGCTGCACTATAGACTTACCCCAAGAGGCCTGAGGATAGTAGTGCCCACATTTTCATTTTTAGGAGACACTTTTCAAAGAACTAAAACTAGATTATTTTCAAATTGGTTTTCAATATTTGTGATTTATCTTCATTATAATTTTGATACAATATTGGTATATATAAATTCATTTATAAAAATAATTTGTGGCATTAAATTAAGCTCATCTTTATTTCTGATGCATTTTTTTCTATAAATAAGAGAGTGCATCAGAGGCTGTGTATGCCTGACCAGGTTTTCTGTATAATTGACCATTAGTTTTGTATATATCTAAGGATCATAAATGCAGAGAAATTAGGGTAGAATTTTAATACAAATGAAAGAATATTCTTATTTCTTGTATGTGAGGGTATGTCATGATCATCAATGCTCCTTCACTACACTACTTTCTAACAACCACATCAACACTTAGCTGTGATTGCAGTTAAAGTTTGTCCTAACTTATCAAGCTCACTAAAATGACAAGCCTTCTTCAGGAGGACGAATGTAGGATCAAATATTTCAAGTGAAGAATTTATTTGCTAGTATGACACATTTGTGCTTTCCAATCTTTCCAAATCTAACAATATTTTTTACCCTGAAATAAATACTGTTGAATTTCATAATAAAGCACATTTTGTTGGGGGTGGGGGAAGCAATGAGGATTTTGTTTGCATGCGCCAAATTAATATCTACGTGAAAATTTGATATTGACACAATGGAAAGAGGCAAATAAAGCAGTTCTTTGTGATTCTTCACAGAAGGCGTGTGACTAGTGAGGATGCTCCTGGCACTTCCTGAATGTGTCTGCCCTTTCCTGGTGTTCCTTTGCAGGCAGTCATGGCTATAATGTTGACTGAAACAACAAATGCCGTTAAGGCAGATTTCACTCTAAGAACAATATGCTCTTTACTTCTACAAATCTATACTGCTGCTTGTGAAATCCCAAGCTCACTTGTCCTGCTTCCCTTGCTTTTAAGGACTTAAACCCTTTGGCTTAAGTGAAATTAATCAGGAAAAACTCTCAGACTGATTTGCAAATGATGCAGATAGCACGCTTCTCATAACGGAAAACATGACAGGAAGTTACTTTGCTTCAAAGTTGGCTTTCAAAATATTCAAGCTACAGCTTAGTTCCATAAACAAATTATAACACAGACTCATTTATATTCTGGGGTAAAATTATATTTTACAGCCAAGAGAGTTTAAGAATACTGTAACTAAAATGAATAAAATTTTAGAAATATATTACTGGTAAGATCTGTCTCTCTGCTTTATGTAATACCTCTCAGTACAAGAACTCAATATCTAATTACGACTTATACCTCTCCAAAAACTAATACAATATATATCACGTTCTATTGGTATGACTAAAATGTATCTATAAAGCAGGTCCCACCCCAGTTGAGAGATTTTAAATTCATCAGATCTATCTTGCTGATTTCAGGGTAAGATCTTAGAGTTCCATAGGGTTATATGTTCATTTTGCAGAAGTACACTCAAGATATAAAATGCATTCATATTTTAACTTTGGGGTTTTTACTGTTAAACAATAAATATTTGTATATATATCACTATGAATGATTTATTTTAATTTTTTCGATTTTTGGTTGTGTACAAGTGTTTTGCTTGCATGCATGTAAATGCACCACATAGGTGCAATGCCCACAGATACCATAAAAGGGCGTCAGATCCCCTGGAAATGGAATTATGCATGGTTGTTAACTGCTAGGTTATTGTCAGGAATCAAACCTTGGTCGTCCCCAAGAGCAACCAGTGTTCTTAACCTCTAAGCCGTTTCTGTAGCCCCTACTGTATATTATTCACATATTTTATATTTGCATAAATTCCATAATAGTACTATATTAAGTATATAAATTATCTAGTCCCTTCGGTATTTGTTATGTATTCTAGAAGGTGAGCATAAAAAATAAAACATGATAACATCCTTTAACATAATCTATGCTGTTGGCATTTAAAAAATATTTTATTAACTAATTAACAATATTTTTATTCTGAGATTGAATTAATACTTTCATCACACATAACAGGACAAACTATTTAATGATTCTTTTACTCCTACTAAATTTTCAAATAAAAGTGTCAAATTATATGATACTTATAGACTATTATAAGTCAGGTGTTTACAGGAAAGAGATTAAACTGAAAAAATAAAATTAGTGGATCTAGAAAAGCAATTTATATAGTTATATCTAAAACATTTATGAATACTTTAGGCAGTGGACATGTCAGCAGCAATGAAGAGACATCAATTTTAGAAGCAAGTGGGCTATAAAGATAGAGAATTCTAATTTTTAAAATCATGTAAAGAAATACATCTTAAAGTCATTATGTTTGTTTTATGCTAAAATATACAGAACTCATTTAAAAATATTTTAGCAACATGAATCCATAGATCTAGATTTATATTAACTCAAAGTAAAGTTACTTAGATGTTGATATAATTTAAAGTAATGATGTTTAGTGAGATAATTAGAAAATACTGTCACTTTAGAAAAATTCCAAATTATTATGGTTTCCTTATTATTGTTTCCTTACCTAATGATTTCTTCAAATTGTGAATTCCTTACATAAATTATGTGGTTGTGATAATATGTTATCATTTATTAATCACAAGCAATCCTTGTATATATGTATATGTATGCATATATATAATTTATCAGATTATAGATTTAAGCAACAAGAGATAATGTGTTTAGTATGTGGACACATACTAAAGACTACTGTGGGTAATATTAAAAAAAGTGTTTTGTTTATGGTACTGTACCATTAGATTTAACTGAAAAAATAATGGAGATTTTATCGTCATTTTCAACTTGACATTTCTGGAATTTGCAACATGCAGCTGATGTCTATCATAGCTTATTAATATTATTATTATCATTATTACTATGATGATGATTCAGAAGTCAAATGTAGAAAATACACAAGCTATTCCATGTTCTGGAGCAACTCTTCTAAAAAATGAGAGATTTTGCTATTTGTTCATCAAATATTTCTATATAAAATGTTTATCTACATTAATCTCTATGTAAAATGTCATTTAAATCTTTCAATACTTTTTGCTAGTGACGAAAGTTAATAAAAAAGAAAAGTGGAAGTGGGAGAGTAACGCAAATACAAAATAATTCTTACATTATGGTAGTATTATTGAAAAATATTTATGCTGGGTTAAACCTTTAAAATATTTTCTTAAATGTGCATAATGAAATATGAACATATTTATTACCAAATATACTCCTCCAGCTTCCACCATGTCCTTCTCAAAACATCCCCCAAACAGCTGCACATCCCTTCAATTAAAAAAAATAATTATAACCCACTGTCTTGTTAGTGCTGCCAATATACGTGAGTATGGGGTCATCCACAGAAGCATGGGAATCCTACCAGTGGCTATATACCTAATAAACAGTGATCTTCCCGTTCCCACAGCAGCTATCAACTACCAATAGCTCCTCAGTAAGTGGTGAGTCCTAGAGACAATCTACCCCATCTGTGACCAAATTTTGTTTGGCTTGATCATGTGTAGGTCTTGGGCAGGTAGATTATGATTGCAATAGACATGTCATGTCCAGAAAACATTTCACATAACTCTTCACCTAGCTCTTTATCTTTCCTGGGGCTCCTCTTAAGTGATGACCATTAGTGGAGCGCTGGGAGATTGACAGAGATGTTCTGTTTAGGGTGGAACACTCAGTCTCTTATTCTCAGCCTTTGAAGAGTTAGGCATCCATCCATTGACTGCTTAATATTTTTAAAACAGGATTGCTTTAGACAGCATGAACACACTACAGAGATAGGCAAGGAAGTTCATAAGATTTTCTGACTCACCAAAAAACATCTATGCATAGATTGAAATGTGGTATTTCCTAATAAAATATGCCAAAAGTTTTAGCAAGTTTCAATACGTTCAACATGATTTGAATGTTAAAAAATAATTCCAGATTCTCTTATCTGCTTGTCTTCTCTTTACCTAGTATGCTTGCATTGATTTTTTTCAAATCTTTGTTTTCAATTATAAACTTCAGATTATGCCAATAACACTTCTGTATTTAGATACCT
>NW_008335436.1:7076860-7077496 GCF_000622305.1 Nannospalax galili
TATATATATATATATAAATCTCTCTGCCAATTTTTTTCCCTACAGACTTGCTTACTGGACTTGATGACAGCTTTTTTGGTTCCATACCCCTGCTCTGACTTACTGACTCTGTAGAAGCATTTTCAGAGTCATCATCAGAAAATGGGAATTAGGAAGACCTTGGGGTGGTGGGTAAATAGAATCTGAGAGAGGGATAGGAAAGGAAAGGCTGTCTGTGGAGGCCAGTGGAAGGGCTATGACATGGCTTTACTCAGTGGTTATGGGTATGTTTTCTGTGGACAGATAAGTGATCAACCTGTGGGATCTATGTAAAAACAAATTTGGATAAAATACACATGCAAACAACATAGCATGTGGGCTACTAGTATGGGAATCAGAGCTGAATGAATTAAGATGGTGACATCAGCAGGACATACTTAAGAGAGCAAAACTAGAAGGAAGACTGCTGAAAAACAGCTGTGGATTACCAAAAAAAGTGGATTTCATTCTTTTATTTTCATTAATGTTCTCAAGAAATTGAAACAAAGTTAATTTCACCAGTGAGAGAAAACTTGGAAAGGCACTGGCTTGGAAAAGTGACTGGTGAGGAAGGAGTTCATAAACGCTATTTATTTATTTATTTATTTATTTATTTAT
>NW_008335436.1:7077596-7085465 GCF_000622305.1 Nannospalax galili
TTATTTATTTATTTATTCATTTGTATGTCTGAATTGTCTCTTAGACATCCAGTTGAGGATATAGAGCACCTGCTGAGGTGAGCAATTGGATTTTTCAGCCTGTTAGCTAGAGGAAGAGGGCTATTACTTGAGAATCATCAAAGTACAGGTAATTCTTTTGAAAAATAAATTCATTTTTATTTTATGTGTATGAGTGTTTTATTGGGTATATGTATGTGCACCCATGCCAGCAATGACGGTGGAAGGCAGTAGATGGCAACGGATCTCCTGGAAGTGGAGTAGGGACCTTTTTTTTTTAGTAGCCATTAGAGTGCTGAGAACGGAACCTCTATCCTATTTAAGAGAAACCAGAGCTGTGCTTTTAATCGCTGAGCCGTTGCTCCAGTCCCAGAGCACAGGTTACTCTTAAGGCCATAACACAGCTATGAAATCTTCATATTAGAACACTCCAACACATATAGATCAAGAGGAGGAAACTTACCCAGACTTAAAGGCAGAAAGAAACATTGTGCCGAAAGGTAATCGGAACAATGGCAGGCAATCTTTTATGATCAAAGAGGTCACTCTTCTGAAAGCGATTGTCTCCTGAAATCAACCGCATGATTCGTGTTGACCTTCTTTAATTCAGATCTCTAAAGGTAGTACACAAACCTGCCTCTGAGCTTCAGAGTCCTCCCTTGGTTTCAGAATGACTAGTCACACATAAACTTTGACATTTTTCTGATTCTCAATACTAAAAACTATGGTGAGAGGTGTTATGATATTTTTTAATTACTATTTTCTAACACTTATTTGTGTGTTTGGGGAGGGTAATCCATGTGTGCCACACTGTGTGTGTGTAGAGGGTAGAGGTCAGAGGACAACTTGGGGGTCAGTTCT
Source organism: Nannospalax galili (assembly GCF_000622305.1). Taxonomy (NCBI): domain Eukaryota; kingdom Metazoa; phylum Chordata; class Mammalia; order Rodentia; family Spalacidae; genus Nannospalax; species Nannospalax galili. The sequence continues at coordinate 7,078,476 of NW_008335436.1, forward strand.
CTCCTTCTACCATGGGGGTTCCAGGGGTCAAACTGAGATCTTTAGGATTGACATCCAGTACCATAACATGATGAAATCTCTCTCTGTCCCTCATAGGATCTCTTAAAGCTAATAAAGCTAATTGTAGCCTGGCATGGTGGTATACAACTTTAATCCCAGCATTCTGGTCGCAGAGGCAGGCAGATCTCTGTCAGATCAAGGTCAGCCTGGTCTACATAGTGAGTTTCAGCCCAGCCAGGGCTACAGTTTAGAAAGACCAAAATTAATAATAATAATAATAGAATGCTAATTGTTTGGAGTGACCTAAAACTACATAAACCAAAAAATATGACCAGAAAGGAATAAGTTGATGTCTCAAAAAAGTCTAAGAGATATATTTAAGGGTAAGCTTTGTACTTATCCCTGAAAAGTTAAGAGGTAAAACACAACTGCTTATTGAGTTTCCAGGGGCAGTGTTCAATGTCATATACCTTAATGATATCACCTAAGATTTATGTGGGTCACCCTTGCCCCAACTGCACATAATACACAACAGCCCTAGGAATATAAGCAGTTGTATAAAACAGTGAAAGATTCTCAAAAAAGTACGTGCCCAAATTTCTTATTTTACAGTAGAAGACATACATTTACTAAAAGATGATTATGAGGAAACAAACGACATAATGGAAACAAAGTTCTGACATGATGCGTTTTGTGTCTATTTACACATGACAGAAAATAAAAAAAGTAGCATTATGTAAATTTTATAAATTTATAGATTAAAAATCCCAAAGAAAACTCATAGTCATGCAAAACAGCTTTCCATAATTCCATGCAGTGCCACAAAAGATAAATTTAGTAAATAATTTTATGATACAGGGAAACTCCTATATTATACATAGAAAGAATGGATATGCTAAGTAACTTAATATAAAATTAAATCTTTTCTATAAATGTGAAAATCATCTCAACATTGTGGAACTTGTAAGTGGGTGTAAGCAAACTACTAAAAAAATGCCAGAACTGCATAATTTTGCAATCAATTAATGCATTCAATTTATTTTCTATTAGAAAACAATATTTTCAAATCTATAAAAAATATAGCTCAAAGCTGTTCCATTTTTATCATATGTTTTCTTCATTGTATGAAAATTGTGTGAGTGCAAGATTGCATCATCAAACATGTGAAATAGAATGCAAAATATTATATTAATTGATATTAATTTAATGGGTTATTAAACTCTAATTAGGAAATACCATAATGTCAGAAGTTGCATAGCCTTACAGCTGCCACACTTAATTAGGCAGTGTAATATAAATTCTAACACAGATTAAAGGACAGAGGAGATAGATCCTTCTTCTTTAGGGGCAAAATGAAGCTCATGTTATAGGAAGAACACATAAGAACAATCGTGTGTACATGTGCATGTTGCATGTTTTATGTGCATAGGTGTATCTGTGTGTACATGTACTGTGTGTATTGTGGTTATATGAATTATATGTTGTATTTGTGCATGTCATGTGCATGTATATGTGCGTGTTGTGTGTATGTTTGTGTGTTGTGTGTTGCTATGTATTGTCTGTATCTGTGTATATGTGTGTCTTGTGTGTGTATATATCTGTGTATGCATGCATTTGTATGGTCCTTAGGTGGAAATATAATCTGATATAAGTAAGCAGAATATGGCGTGAATCTCTGGTGATTGCTTGCTACTAATTTTCTTGGTTTATTGACATCAAGTCTCAATAATAGTGATGAATGAGACTGGTAACTGATAGATAGAGAGGAGGCGGGAGCGAGCAGGTGGATGGAGGAAGGCACCGAGGCACAGATGGAATTCTCAGTGGGATACAGATTTATTTCGCACGGGGCACCTTTCTCTTGGGGAGGGGAAAGATGTCAGCGGAGGGAAAGATGTCAGGGAAGGGAAGGGGGGAAGGGGGAAGGGGGAAGGGGGTTAGGAAGGGAAAGATGTCAGGGAAAGATGTCCAGGAGAGATGTCCACCCACGGGTTGTGAGCTGGGACTTTATATATGGGGGCTTTAGGGTGTGGAAGGGGGAATGTTTGGGGGAGAAATCAGGGAAGGGGAAGCAGGTAGGATTAGGGTGTGGAAGTGTTTTCTTTTTCCTCTTAAGATAAGAGGAACTCTGTTTATCTTATCTTTGGAGGTCAGAGGAAAGGCAGGCTGCTTCTCAGCAGAGTTTGTAGGTCCCTGTTGGGGAGGGGGGGAGCTGCTATTTGGAACCCTAACATTCCAGCCTTTTGTGTTATAGGATAGGGGGCGCCGTTGTCATCTTGCTACTTCCTGCTGGACAGGGTCGGTGTGGGGGGTAGGCTGGTTTAGGGGTCCACTAGGCATCAGGGGTTGTCTCTCCATGCATCTGAACAGGGTCCTCGATGGTTGACAGGCGTTCGTATACATGTGAAGGGAAGGAAAGTAACAACTGATTAAAATTAGTGAGGGAAAGATGTCAGGGAAGGGAAGGGAAGGGAAGGGAAGGGAAGGGAAAGGAAGGGGAGGGGAGGGAAAAGAAGGGAAGGGAAAGATGTCAGGGAAGGGTGTCCAGGAAAGATGTCCACTCATGGGTTGTGAGCTGGGACTTTACATATGGGGGCATTAGGGTGTGGAAGGGGGGAATGTTTGGGGGAGAAATCAGGGAGGGGGAAGCAGGTAGGATTAGGGTGTGGAAGTGTTTTCTTTTTCCTCAAGATAAGAGGAACTCTGCTTATCTTATCTCTGGAGGTCAGAGGAAAGGCAGGTTGCTTCTCAGCAGAGTTTGTAGGTCCCTGTTGGGGATGGCGGGGGAGCTGCTATTTGGAACCCTAACAGTAACTATATAAATAAATAAAGTCAATAGTAACTACAGCAAATTTATTGAGCACACTGAGAAAACTATGGTTTGGGTATAATTATTATGCACCAAATATCATGAAGCCTAAAAAAATCATAATTTTATACCACCCAGTAAGCCATTCTAAACAATCTTCCATCCTAAAGAATTTGATAAGCAGTGTGGCCATTTTCAAACTTGAAGCATATAAATGTATTGTGTTTTTTACTTTTGAGCATAAACCCATGGGATGAGAACTATGAAATGATTCTTCTGTTCAGGTGTTGCCAGGGTTTGCTGTGGATCCTGACTTTATCAAGCATGCAAATATAAATGGGAGAAAATGAGTATGAACTTTTAATAATGAAGACAATATTAGATATTTTTAAGCTTTTGATATTTATTTTATATTCTTTTTCAGTTGGCAAAACATGACAGTATACTTTTGATACCATTCTGATGTAATGAAATATATTCCCTATCTAATTGAGCAGGTACTTTTTCATTAATTGTTTTAATCACTTAAAAATGGATGTTAGAAAAAACAATTTTTCATACTTCCACACACAGAGAAATAAAGAATTTGCATTTGTGCATCCTTTCCATTTCTTACTGGTAGACATACCCTTTTTCTTTGGTGCACACTAATGTTAAATGTATGATGACCTCTCTTTTACCAGTGACATAAAACTTTGATGTAGCAGTACCAGTTGCCAAAAGGAACAGTGTTAAATAATTGGACATTTGAGGGTTCAAATTAGTAACTAAATTTGAGTGAACTAAGCAGTTTATAATGAAATAAAATTTATAATTAAAAATATTTCATAATCTATGGTAACATACGTACAATGCAGCTGATATCAGAAGTTCTTACTCCAGGGTAAGTTTGTCCTTTTCAGAAACACGTGGTGATATCTGCAGACACTATTTGATTGTCACACCAAAAGAATGACTGACTGTGATTGTCATTTTAGGATGTACATTACTGTACCCAAAGAAGAATCACACTATCAATAATGTTGTTAGAAAAACACTGAGCTGCATGGAAATAAAGATAATGTATTAAAATTATAGATTTAAAATTTACAGATAATATATATTAAGTTCTGTGGTAATCAAATTCAAATATATATTTTAAATTATGTATTAAAATATTTTTATGTGTATGCAACATTAATAATCAAAGAAGAGGACAAGAAATTGAGAGGGAGTGGGGGGCGTGGGAGCAGATGGAGGGGGCATGGATGGGGCTGGAGTAATGTAAACAGTACTCATGTATGAAATACTTAAAAAATTAAAATTAAAAAAATATGAAATATTGTTGCAATTATATGGTGTTGCTGGTTGATATTGATAACTTCAACATTTTGGTAATAAACAATATTTCACTTGTCTTTATACATGGCCTCGCTACTAGGAGACATGGCTGTTTGAATGCACATCTCAGACAATAGTTTACTCCTCCAAATCTGTCTTGACAACTTGGCACAGGGATAACCTCTCTCCCGTTCTTCAGACTCCAACAACAATGACTTTTCTGTACTCAGTTTTCCAGGAGAAGCCAAAACACTTCTGATAACATACAACCGAACTGTGACAGAAGCATTTGCAAATTCTAGCTTGAGTGTACTTATGATCGTGTACCTACGTTACCTGGGTAACATGTAGAAAAATAAAATTAGGTTTCTGTTTATTCCCTTGTTCATTACCAAGTCAAAATATATCAAAGACCTTAACATAAGACTTGGAACTTCGAATTTCTTAGGTGAAAATAGGGAAAACATCACTTATAGTCATTGTGATTGTCTTTCTCAAGAAAACTTCTATTGTTCAAAAATAAGAAAATTGGTAAATGTAATTGCATCAGATTAAAAGGTTTTTCATAACATAGAAACAATAAAGTGAAGATACATAACAAGTACATAACAAGTACATAACCAGCATAACTCAACACACTCTCTCTCTCTCTTTCTCTCTCTCTCTCTCTCTCTCAATCTCTCTTCTGAGTCCAATTAGTGCTGCCCATATATGCCTGAATGTAGGGCAGACCATTGGGGCATGCACAGTTTATCACAGGGCTTGTCATGGAAGAAAACTGACTTTTCCTCAGCAGTTAATGACGACTTGTAACCCCTCAACTAGGGGCGGGGCCTTGTGACACCTTCCCCCATGCACGCTGGAATGTTGATGCTATTTAGAGTTCATGATCCCTGTTATTTCCATAACACATTGTTTTAAAGTGCTCTCAATCATCTGGCTCTTGCTTATTTTTGCTCCCTTTTAGTGATGTTCCCTGAGCCTTTGGTATAGGAGTTGTGTTATAGAGGACCAGTTTGGGAATGAGCACTCCATACTTGCTTTTTCTATGCACTACCTATATTCAAAAAGAAATAAATGAAAAAAATCATAGTAACAATAAATGTCTTTATGTTAACAAGCAATTTATCCATTAAAATTCATATATTAAAATATTAGAATACAGTCAGATTCAAATGTACTCCAGATATGAACATGTTATAAATGTTAATGATTTAAAATAGTAGTATGAAATAGACTCTTTTTAAGAAGTTAACTTTTACTTAAACATTTCATAAATTTATAATATTAAATGCACAAATGTAAATGTTACACATGATTACTCTTTACATATGTCTGTATTCATATAGCCATGGAAATGAAACTACTGAAATTACAATCAACCTCTCCTGAAATATATTGTATAATGCCTGAAAGATACAGTGAAAGATGTTCCCTTGTATTGTGCAATTAAACTGTAGTTCATATAGTTGTTCTTTTGCAGCCTAAAGCCTGAATTAATTTCTAGTGAAACAAGATCTCTTAATAGCTAATACTGATAAAAATTAAGCAGTTAAATGTGGAAGTCCATACACAAGTAATGTACAGTTGTAACAAAATTTTCATTCAAGGATAGGTTTAAGGTATATCATACTATTTACAGAAACTTAAGTCAGTTCCTTTCTAGCAACATAAGATGAATAACAGGAGATTATGTCCAACATGAGATTCATAGCTCTAGGGTCCCTTCTGAATTAACTACAAGAATTTCACTTTGAGCAAAATATGATTTTGCCTTATTAAGTTTCAAGAGGAAGTACTAAGTGAAAAATAATACCTAATGATTATAGGACTTCAAACTGCACTGAGGAATAATCGACCCACAAACAGGATCTCCTGTTTCATTCTAAGATGAGCTCCTTGCAAGGCAGTAAAGTGCAGCTGTAATATTTTTACGTATGAGCTAGCTGAAACAATGAAAAAACCTTTAGACAGAATTAGAGTTTCAATAAGTGGTTAAGAAGAGAATGATCCATTTGGACTCCATAAATTGTTCAGAAAGGCTGGTACAGTGCCTACTTAGAATGATTGAGTCAAAGGGTTCCATCCCATACTCTGGGGATCAAAAAACCCAAACAACCAAGCAAGAAAAGAAGAGGAAAGGAAAGGTTTCAGGAAGAGACCAGGATCTGCAGGTAGTTCTTTTGCATATGTGTGTCCAATATCAGCTTTGCTGATATAAGGGAAATAGTAATCTATTTGCTTAATATCTGTGGATCCGAGTCTTAAAGTCCAGGACACCTTTGACAGTGATTGTCAGGGAGTCAGATTTGGGCAACAAACCCATCTGTGTATAAGAAGTACGTCCTAGGTGCTGGTAGCATTAAGCTTCAAAATAGTCTTAATATTACCTTCAACACTGAACCATGGATACACTCAATTTTCAATGAGTCATATTTGACTAGGATGTGCCAAGTTCATCTGGCAACAAAGTTCTGGTTCTTTCTAAAGCACAATAAATCCTGTTTAAAGATAAGTTCATTCTTCATTTACAAATTTGCCAAAAAATTATAATGTGATCTCTAAAATATATATTACATCCATGTTATTCTGGACATAACATAATGTGCAAAACCATGTACAATCAGATAATATTTTAGCCAAGGTATTTTAATACAAATTGGGTAATTCCTTACAATAAAACAGCTCAATTTATTGCCTTAATTTTTGTTTATCTTTTAAAAATTATTTGTGATGCTGGAATGGAACCCAGGTTTTTAAAATTACATTATTATTGCTACTGTTATTATTTGTCTCAACAAAACAAAACATATATATATATTTATATATATATATATGTATAATTGAAAGCACACTGAGAA
>NW_008335436.1:7085708-7091123 GCF_000622305.1 Nannospalax galili
TCACTCATCAAGAAGATGCCCCTCAGACATGGCCACAGGCCAGTCCAATAGAGGAAATTCCCCAATTGAGGCTCCCTCAACCCAGGTGTGTCAAGTTGACACTAAAGCTATCCAGCACAATTACTGAACAAGAGCTGATAATTTTATCATATATCACCCCTTCCTCAAAGGCAACTGCATTTGAAGATAAGGTTTACATTTTCTGTAAACTGTCTATCTCCCATATACTCTATTATTTATTAATTTTTGAGACAGGGTCACACTCTGCTTCCCTGGCTGTTCTGAAACTCAATTTGTAGACTAGGTTAGCCTTGAAATTACAGAGCTCCTCCTGCCATTGCCTTGTAAGGTGCTAAGACTAAAGGTGTACACCACCATGCTTGGCTGCCTCCCATACACTTTGAATTACCTCTATATCATTTATAATATCTAATGCAATGAAAATACTGTTTACACAGTTGTACTGTATCGCTGAGAGGATGAGAAGGGAAAAGACTGTATAGATTCAGTACAAATTCATTTTCTACCAACTGTTTTCCATTTTTGGTTTTTTGACTCTGCACGTACAGAACCCCCAGATATGGGCAACAACCATGCAATGTCATATAGCAAACATTTGCATGAATTTAGAAATAAAATTGTTGGTATGTTAAACCAGAAATTTCTACCAAAATATTTTCCAAAATGATTCTATCAATTTGTACTTCTATCATCTCTACATCCTCATAAATCCTTGGTATTGTCATTTAAATTTTTTTACAACAGCCAGTTATGGTGGAACATGCCTGTAATCTCAGCATTCAGAAAGGAAGAGGATTGCCTCAAGTTCAAGGCCAGCCTGGGTGGACTATATACTGAGTTCCAGGTCAGCCAGGGCCACAAAGAGAGATTATGTCTCAAAATAGCATCCCACCACCAAGAAAAAATTTTTAAAAATATTTTATAGATGTTGCTAGCATTCCATTATTTTCTTTTTCTTCTTCTTCTTTGATTGATTTATTTTTATGGGGCTCTTGGCTACTCTAACATCCCCCCTCCTCTGAAGAAGTAATCCTAAAATCTTTTAAGAATTAGATATAAGCTCTCAAATACTTCCTACATATTTGGCCTTTGGAACAGAGTATGTTGCTAAGAGGCCCAAAGACATTTTGACTTTTAACCAAGAAACTGACTAATTTTCTTTAGGGTCTTTTTACCCTAACTGTCTAGCCAATTCCCTACCTTCTCCTATTATCACACCATCCTCTGAAGAGGTTACCCAAATTGCTAATAGGGAATAGGCACACAGACCACTCTGGCTTCTCCTATGTTGAACAGGGACACGGTAAGGCTATTGGAGTTCTCCTTCAATGGGTCTATCTAAAAAACTCCCTCCCAATTTGCATAAATCTTATCTTAAGGGGAAAAGAAAGTCCTTGAATCCTGAATAGATGTGAAGGAGAAGTAAAGGCAAGAATAATTAGCATTACAAGTTCTAGACAGGGAACTAGAAAAATGTCAGAACAGGGAAATTTTCAAATGTTCATATGAGAGTCCATTAGGATTTCTTGACAAGGGCTTCCAAAAGCATCCCTGTGTTGGGTTCTTCCTGATTTTTCTTTTGTCTTCCAAGGCTGGACTCTAGAGTAATGGATTCAGGATTTGCTTACAGGTATTTTGATAGCTATTGGAGTGGTTAGAATCAGTGTCAGTTCCCTCTCAAAGGCTTCTAGATAGGGGGAGAAAACAAATTTATCCATCATTTTAGAACAATAGCTGGTTGTCTCCCTTAGCTACAGGTGGACACTACAGTATTGGAGACCAAGATTTGAAGTCTTACATCTGAGTAGCACTTTCTGGTTAGGAACAAAATCATCAATGATAAATAATTGTCCAAATAACTTTTTATATGGACTTAAGCCTAATGTCTGGGAAGTGTAATCCCTTGAACTCTTAAAGAAGTATACTGATGACTTTATCTTTGGGTATACTTTCCTTTTGGGTGTTTGAGACCACACAGTTGGCCAAAATAAATTAATTTATTTTTACGTTTATGGTCATTTGAGGATCTGTTCCTCAGGGTCACATGGACTTCGGAGGTGCTCCCGGCTCCTTTCTTTTACCAGTTCCATCTATGTGGGAATCCAGGGTTTTCAACTTGCTACAGAAGCACTTTAAAAAATAGCAAAACATTACTTAGCATATGTGAAACACTAGGATCATTCCCCAATAGAATATGTGTGTGCGCTTGCTCGCACGCGCGCATGCACGCGCGCACACACACACACACACACACACACACACCTCTCCTATTTGGTAGCATGTTTCTTCCCCTGCTCTTTTGCTGTGCAGAAGCCTTTCAATTTGATGCCATCCAACTTGTCACCTGTTGATTATTTCCCCACCTATCATAACCTTTTTCTGAAGGCCCTAACTATGCATATATTTTTGTAATATATCTTCTAGTCAAGACTTTGTTCTCTCCTGTTTGTTCTTCATAACTTTGCTTATCCAGAGTCTTCGTGTTTCCATATAAATTTCAGGATGTCATTGGTGTTACAATAAAAAAAATCTTTCCGTATTTATTTATTTATTAATTACAGTTCCCTTGTCTACACTACTCACATCCTTTTGATTTTTTAATTAGTTTGTATCAATTTTAGTTATAAAAGATTACCCATGCACACTACATTTCTTTTGTAATTTTTATTGAATTTTTGTGTTTCATACAGAATATCTTAATAATCTTTATACCCCCTTCCCAATTGGCACCCTCCCATAGCCCCTCCCCCCAAATTTCATGTGCTCTGTCATTTGTGTTAAGGCACATCGTGTCAAGTTAACATCCCCAGACATCAGTGCAAGTTCGTCCACTGAGATCTAGTCATCCCATCTAGGGTCCCTCCCTTTGAGATCAACTTTTCCTCACCCAACATTAATCACCTTCCAATAGTTCTTTAACTAAGATTTGTGTATGCTTCACATTTTATTTACATTTGCAAATCCACAGTTCTATGCTGGGTTTACTACATGATTGTTGTTGTCCATATCCATGGGTTCTGTACATGCAGAGTTAACCAACCCAAAACAACTGGAAAATATGTGGCAAAAAATGCATTTGTACTGAATCTGTACAGTATTTTTCCTTCTCATCCTCTCCAGTGGTCCTGGGTGCTGTGACAGACACAATCACTAGATAGCTGTGTAAAATAATACAATGTAAAATGTGAAATATGAAATAAATAATTTGAATATTATGAAAAATTTATATTTGTATTAGTAAAAGGTTGTCTTTTGTTGGCAGCAATATGAATAAAAAGAAATTATGCAATTTCATAATTTTAATTTTAAGTATTTGTCATTAGAAGGAGATAATTAATTTAGTTGCTTTTGAGGCATGTGTGAAAATACATATATTTTTAACTTTTAAAGTTTAATTTAATTTTTTTAATGTCTGTGACTTTAGTGCTGGCATCTATGCAAGTGCACCCATGCCATGCAATATCCAGGGTGTCAGAGAGGGCATTGGATCCCCTCAACTGGAGGTACGGACAGTTGTTAGCCACCATGTGGGTGCTGGGAACTGAACGTGGGTCTTCTGCAATAGCAGCCAGTGCTCTTAACTACTGAGACATCTTTCCAGGCCCCAGAATATGTTCAAAGGTCTTCTCTATTGCTACCTAATATCTCAATGAAATTCTTTCTAATGAATTAATCAAGATAGTGACCCGTGGGTCTGTGAATTTCATGGCTATTTATTTTAACTATAGTAGTATACAGGAAATATGGTTAAAATATTTTCCAAGGCTATTTATCTTTGTGCATGTGGTTACCACTGTAGAGTAGGGAGAAGAAAAGGTAACTCAGGGAAAACCTTTCCTGTTTGTTCTTCAAAATTATTTCATGTTCTTTGTTATTGATAAATCAGTGTTGTCTTTTCTACTAGACTGAACTGAAAAGAAGTGATTTCCTTTCTGTATAAATTTCTTTTCACATACGCATTTATTTCTTTCATTGTAGCACAATTATTTTTTATAAATTTTATTTATTTTTATTTTATGTGTATGAGTGTATTGCCTGCATGTATGTGATTGCACCCATGTCACGCAATGCCCGCGTAGAACAGAAGAGGCTATCAGATTCTCCTGGAACTGGAGTTAAGGATGGTTCGTAACTGCCATGTGGGTGCTGGAATCGAGCCCGGGTCCTCTGCAAGAGCAGTCAGTGCTCTTAACCGCTGCCCCATCACTACAGCCCCCATATCACAACTCTTAAATTATAGCAATAACATAAGAGAATAATGCAATAGAAAGAAAAGATATCTAACTGAAATTTTGGCATCTGAAAAATGTTCTTTTTTTTTTTTTTTTAAATGTGTATGAGTGTATTGCCTGAATGTAGGTAAGTGCATCCGTGTCACTCAATTCCCACAGAGGACAGAAGATGCTGTCAGATCTCCTGGAACTGGAGTTATGGACAGTTGTTAACTGCCATGTGGGTGCTGGGATTCGAACAGCGTCTTTGGCAAGAACAACCAGTGTTTTTAACCGCTGAGCCATCTCTCCAGCCCAAGAGCGTTCTATTCTTATGAGCTATGAAAGAAGTGGCCAACATTGCTCAAGGATCAAGGGATGGATGTAAGCACAGGGTTAGGAACTGAGGATTTTTATTACTTACAAATAATCATGCAAAATTTTTTCTTCTGAAGGCTAGCAATCAAGATCATGTAATTATTGTAAGTTTTCTCCCCGGACTAAGCATATTTGTAAACCATTAATTATACTGGATATACCTGTAATTTTTATTATTCTAGGTACTATTCTGAAAATTAAATATGAACATTTGTTCAGATATTGATAAAGGCTTTGTAAAGAAATAGAAGAAATTAATATTAGAACTGAGTAAAGTATCTGAAGATTTCTCACTAAACAACTGTTCCATTTAAATTTTATTGAAAAACTAGCTAAAATTACATATATTTTATATATGATGCAGTGGTTAGCTTCAGTTGGCATCTTGATATACCCAGGAAAAGGGAACCTTAATTAGGGAATTCTCTTTCAGATTGGCCTGTGAGCATATCTGTGAGCATTTTCTTGATTGTTGAGTGATACGGGCTGGACCAGCTCACTCTGGGTGTTACTAACCCTAAGCATGTGGGCCTGGGTTGTATTAAAAATCAGTCAACACTTAGTGTAACAGTTTCTAGTTCCATCCATCTACCTGCAAATTTCATGATTTCATCTTTCTTTACTGCTGAGTAAAACTCCATCGTATATATGAACCACATTTTCATTATCCACTCATCAAATGAGGGACACCTAGGTTGCTTCCATCTCTTAGCTATTGTGAAAAGAGCAGCAACAAACATGGATGTACAAGTGTCTCTGCAACAGGACAAGTTCTTTGGGTATATGCCAAGGAGTGGTATAACTG
>NW_008335436.1:7093419-7101382 GCF_000622305.1 Nannospalax galili
GCCCTAGTTCAATTCCCAGGACCCTCATGGTGGCTAACAGCCATCCATAACTCCAGTTCCAGGGAATTCAACACCCTCTTCTAACCTCTGAGGGCACTGCATGACATGGATATACTTCCATACATACATGCAATGCACTCAAAAAAAGTAAATAAAAATAATAGAATATTAAAAAAAATCAGTCAACACAGGCCAGAGTAGCAAGCCAGTAAGGAACATTCATCTCTGACCTCTGCTTCAGTTCCTGAGTCCAGGTTCCTGCCCTGCGTAAGTTCCTGACATAGATTCTCTCAGTACTACTGTGTCATTTGGAAAAGATAGAATCAACAAACCCTTCCCTCCCCAAGTTGGTTTCAGCCATTGTTTTCGTCACAATAGAAAACAAACTAGGACATATGATTATTAAAAACAAATCTGAGAAATTTAAATAAATGCCAAAATGCTTGTTCTAAATGCTGAGGTTCATAGGAAAGGGCAGATATTCAGTCAGTACAAATTGGTTTATTCACAGTGGCTATTAATTTATTATTGATTCATTTTCAAATATTTGGATATCCAGCTCAGATGCTCTTTGACAGTCACAGTCACTCATGGTCTGCACTTGAAAAATGACATTCCTCTTAATAATCCTGCAATCAAAGTACTAGGTGGAGAGATTTGGGTCCTGCTTCCTGCTACCTTTGGCGGCCATTCTCGTTGGACACTGTTTATGATACGTTAGTTATTAAACATGACACATGCCCTGTTTGAGCACAGTTCTCTACATCTTCATTTCATCCCTTTTCAGGTTTGTTTCAGATACAAATATAACTACAGACCTATGTTGGTGTGTGTTCCTATGTGTTCTTGTGACTGTGGCAAAACTAGTGGAACATAATACCCCAGTTAATTTTAATGTGATTTTCATTACCACCCTTAGGTGCATCTAAATAAAAGTAAACTAAAAGTAAGAAAATAGAGGATTTTGAAGGAACAGTAGTTAGCATATACTTATGTTTAACAGTAATGTAAATTAATTGCAGACATATGTCAGTAATTTCTGGATATAGTCCTGATTTATAACAATGTGTAGGAATGGTCAGCTTATAACAAAAGAAATAAAAATCTATTTTATGTGTCACTCATGGAAAAAGAAGGAAACTATTCAAATACATTTTATGCATTTTAATAAAAGTATTTCATTAATAGAAAATTTTCAACTCAAGTAAATTAGATATAAATTAAATATTTTTTTGATTCATTTTATTGTTTTTAAGATTTTATGTATTTATTTTTATTTTATGTGTATCAGTCTTTTGTCTGCATGTGCATGCTTTTATGTTGTGCAATGTCTGTGGAAGCCAGAGAGAGTATAGGACACACTGGAACTGGAATTACGGAGAGTTGTTAGCTTCCAAGTGAGTGCTTAAATTGAACCTAGTCCTCTGCTAGAGCATCCAGTGTTCTTCAATGTTGTGCTATCTCTCCAGTCCTTGCTATTTTCAATTACATTATATATGTGTGTCTGGAGGTGGTAAGTGCACAAGAGTGCAGTTGCTCTAGGAAGCCAAATGCATAGGATTCCCTGGACCTGGAGTCATTGACAGTTGTGAGCAGCCTGTCCTGTGTGTTGGAAAATGAACCTGGGTTCTTTGCAAGGACAGTATGTGCTCCTAGCCTCTGAGCCATCTCTTCAGTCCTCAATACAATATTCTTCAACACTGAGGTTTAAATGCTCTTCATTGATAATAGTGTATAGTATAAAATATCTGTTTATCTTTCAAAAGGGACTCTGCTGTTAAGATGTCTGAATTCAAATAAGCGAAACTTAGAAGGACAGTGCTTATTCTGGAAGCTGGTTACTATAGAGACAGCATGAAGAGAAAGAATAATAATGGATAAACATGGTAAGCCATGTTTTATTAACTCTTAGAATGTATTGAGTAATTTATTTAATTATACATATTACCTGTGCTTATGCTTCATTTTTTGTTGGAGAAAAATCAAATAAGTACTTATACAAAACAAACATATAAATAAGGGAAAACACAGTGCAAGCATGTGTGTTGACATACTGAAGCAAAGAGCTGAATACCACATATATATGTATATATGTGTATGAGTGCATATAAATTTTACAAGATAATTCATTTCCATATGGCTTCTTCAGATATTCTTCATTTTACTTATCCCAGCCAAGTACCACTCCTCTGACAAGCTCTCTCCCAATTTAATTATTATTTTCTGTGCCTATGTGAGTGTCTGTAGCAGGTATGTGTACATGAGCGAAGATACAGATTTCAGAAGTGAGATTGGGTTCTCCAGAATTACAGGAAGCATTCACTTGCCTCACGTGGATGCTTAGAAGTGAACTCTGGTCCTCTGCAAGATCAGAAAATGCTCTTAACATCTGACCTCTCTCCCCAACACAGAGAGTACATGTTTTAGCCAAGAGAATATTTCAAAAGTTTCATACTTATTTACCAAGAGAAGAGCCTAAGTGTGTAAGAATAGAGAAGACATATGTTCCTTTTTCTGAGTTACTTCTTAGTGTTACACAAGCAGATGGATCCCCATTGCAAAATGGGGGAGAATCCTGGATTCTAGAGGGATGAATGTTTGAATGGGAATAAAATAACAAAAGTAGTAATAATAATAAGTAATAGCAATCTCATTGAAACCCAGATAATTAATTTTCTTCATGTGATGCATAGGAGCACAAATGAAAGGCCATGTTTTAGGTTGGGTCACCATGTCGGTGCTGTCAGGAAGAGGTGGAGATGCTCATAGGTTGTGTGGGTTGGAGATCTTCAGTCATTTTGGAAATGCTCTCAAAAGGTATCATGGGTCTTGGCTCTCTATGTATTTAATTTCAAGGGTCCAACTCATGAGTGAATTGCTTTTGCTCCCTGCCATGCTGCCTATTTTTTGGTGCTCACTTGCCTCAGGGCTCAAAGCAAGAGGACAGCAATAACAGATGGAAATCTCCAACTCTGTGAACTGACAAAGATTTCATCTTTGTAAGTTGAATTATTGAGGCACCTCTTACTGTGTTTTCTCTCACATTTCTCAAATAAGCAACATTTAATTAATTTTTATACTTAGACACTTTGGACCATGAAGGGATAGATCCATATTTTTTGAGAAAGAGAGCCCATTCATATAACTTCTACTATATTATTTGGAATATATTTAACAATCATGTTTGAACTACATGATAAAATTGAATTTTTTCAAGTAGAGTGAGAAATTTGGTCACTTAAGCTTCAAACTTAATCTATATTATTTCCTGTGGAGTTTTTCTCAAGATTAATCTAAATGTTGTGCTTTGTTACAGGCTTTAGATAATTCAGTATCCTTCCATCTTTATAAATTATTCTATTTATCAAGATCTACAAAATTATTCATTCCTAATCCTCCACTTAACACATCATTAATTTATTTCTTACATAATTTCAGAAACTTTCTCCCCTGTGCCTAGAAGATAAACATATTTATCTATATTAAAGTTCTAATTAGCAAATTTTGTTGATATTGCTTCCAGTTTGAAATTGAGAAATCATATTTAGTTTGAATAATCACATATATATTACATAGATGAAACAACTAATTTAAAGTATGATAACTTAAGAATAGTTGGAAGATTAAAAATTTCATGTTACTTAAGAAATGAGATGATGGGATTTGAAAGATGGCTCAGTGGTTAAGAGCCCTGACGGCTCTTGCAGAGGACCTGTGTTTGATTCCTAACATCTACATGGTGGCTAGGCTAACAACTGTCTGTCTCAGGAGAGCCAATGCCTTCTTCCAACCTCTGCGGGCATTGCACAAACCTGGGTCCTCTGCAAGAACTACCATCGCTCTAAACTACTGACACATCACTCCAGGCCATATTTTAAAATAATTCTATCACAAAACTATTTTCCTTAGCTGCAGATTATATTCTACCGTGAATATCTGGGCTTAGGACCAGAAGTTGCCAGGACCGCCAGCATTCCTTATCATACCTGTCCTTAACCACATAAGTATGAATTTGGAGATATTAATATTTATTTCCATAAATTAATTCTTGATCACAGAGATAAATATCAACACAAATTCAACATATTTAAACACAAACAACTCACAGAGGTTAGAGGTCCTTACTCAAGCACAAGAAAATACAATTGTCCAGATGAATGAAATGACAAAGACAATTGGGACCTGAAAAGTGAATTCACTGAAGGGATAGAAAGACTGGAGAAAACTCATGTTAAAATGGAGGTGGAATTAAATAACTCAATAAGCCAATGTGAAATGACAGGACTGTCTCAACAGCAGAATGAATGAAATGGAAAACAGAATATCAAGAGTTCCCTATTTTTTACATAGCTTCTAAATATTCTGGGCATTTAACTTTCAAAAATCAATTCCTTATTAATTTAATATTTTTGTCAATTTTCAGGTTACGGTGGCACATACTATTATATTTTTTGCGATTAAAATACTGGAGAATATTTGTAGGTAAATAATATATTATTTCAGTTCAAGAAGGCCTTCAATTTTCACTTGTTATTGATACTGTAATATTGCATATGCTAACTTTCCATTTTCTAATTAAATACTTGTAAAATAAGACTTAAAAGCAGGCAGACAAGATAGATTTTAGATCATCGTTTCTAACATTTCAGTATATTACTATTAGGCATCATTGCTGATGGGTGGTGAGGCAGAATTTCAAGGTGATAGGATCACGTGGTGGGTGCCATTCCTGTTATGCAATGTTGGGAGGGAGGGAAGAATGGAGAGAGAGAGAGAGAGACTCAAGGAGATGCCTCTGGTGAACTATTCCTAGTCCTGTCATTAGACTCTACCTCTGGAAGTTAACATAACCTCTCACCAATATGTGGAAATATGACTCAATTGTCTTCTTAATCCATTGATTAGGTTCAAGTACTAAGGTGAACCTCTATCGCCCAATCACCTGTCAAATGGCAATAATGAATTTGACACATAAGGTTCTGGGGGACACTGCATTTCCAAACTGTAACAAATAGCTGTCTGAAAATTATTAGAGAATAGTACAATGTCTGTGCTAGCCTCTTGAATTTGTAGTAGGTCAGCTCAACTATTAGGATCAGCTGTTCTAGAAGAGAAACACTGCTTAGGAGCTGGATCGACGGCCATGAATTTGATGCTTGGTAGACCTATCTTCAGGCCATAGTATCATAACTTTATGGCAAAGATGATTAAGGTAAAGCATGGCACTGCTCATTTTGATCTTCTAGTTTTAAGCATTTAGCTGTTAGTATGTCTGAATCTGTGGTGAGTGCTTCCACAGCCAAGGACTTGCAATCTTCCTTTAGTGTCTTTTGGTGCATTTGTAAGCAACAAACACTTTCAAATCCAGCACTGCAATGGCTAAATTTTCCTTAGCTTTTTTTTGTAGCTATATTTTTAATGTTCTGTATATATTTTTAAGATATTTGAAAATTATATAAATATAATTATGTAATAAAAATCAATGATATTTTCAAAATAAAAGGACAATTTGGAAAAAAGCCAATATTTTGTCTTATAACAATTGAGAACTTCAGCAAATTATGGCATTTCTGAATCTAGTTGTGAGAACAGAGTCTTGTACTTGTTACTCAGGGAGGAATTTCAAGTTGCAGTGAGATTTACCCTTATGCTTAGTACATGTACTCCTGTAAAATAACCACCTTGAAGTGGTAGCAGAACCCATAATGTGCTGACTATACAATACTTTAAAAATCAATTTATGATCACACTTAATACTATATATTGGAATTTTTCCTTAGCATGTGTTTAAATCAATATTGAATAGAGACTATTCACCTAAAAAATGTGATGTTTTTAGTCTCATTCTTCTCTCTTGTTTCCATTTCTCTGCAAAATACAATGCCAGCCAGTGCCAGACCTAATGGAGAATTGGATTATAAAATAAATGAATTTTAATTAATGATGAGATACATTAAAGATTAAAAAAATTTCAGCACACGAAGCTGGAGTTACATCTCAATTGATGTATTCATAGTGTATAACTATTATTTTATGTGCTAAAGGATTCAAAAGCAAATATGAGCATGTGGTTACATAAAGAAATAATGAGTTAGAAACCCTTAACCACCAATCTTCTTACCTTCAGTGTAATCTTTAGGCTTGTCACCTCTGTTCTACTTAGCATCAAATTATTAATTTTCAAATACAGATAATAATAGTTTCATACTTCAGTGAATAGTTTCAATGAAGAAGTGAAGTTTTTGTTGACAGAACAGTTTGAATCATGCAATTATTCAATATTTATTATTGTAGTAAGCTGTTTAAAATGCATTATGATATATTAAATCTATATCAAACACAAAATTGCCTTCAAATTCAATATATTTTTATTCCTTTAATTCTGACATAATGCCCTGATTTATATTGTTTACAATTGATAGCAGGAAATGTCTAAATGCCAATTTCTATTCACTTTTGATATTATTTGTAAGACAGAAAAATGATGAATTGCTTTATGAAACAACTAATCCCACTTCTTATAAGCAATATCCTTACAAAATGGCATCACTTTAGTGGAATCTCTCCAGTGATCAACAGCCAAAACTAGACATTACAGTGACTTTATATCTGTCTTCCCAATTCTTGTTTTCCTTCCTAACATTTGCTCTGAATGCCAGACCTTAATCTCTAATTATGCCTAAAAATTCCTCCTTGATGTTCCGTGTGAATCTCAAAACATGACGTTTCTCAAAAGCCACTTATGCTTAAGCACGACATGAAATCTACATTCATAAATGTGTTTCTTAATGCATGTTAGCTATATTTTTAGGCTAACAAATTTGGAAATTTGTATGTGGGAAGAAATGCAATTATAAATATCTCTGAAATTTATTTTAAACTAATTCTTTCAAAATTATTTATCAAGGAACGATATGCATATGAAATGAAAGCAGAGGTAGAGACTATTTAGTGGGAGGAAGGGGACCAGCAAGATCCAAGCAGCAGGAGGAGGTGGGGGTGTTGTGGCATTAGACCCATAGACCCACGTATAGTGAAACATGAAGAAAATATCATTACAAAATTCATTACTTTGTCTGCTAAATTAAAACATCATTTTTAGGACCACTAAATAGAGAAGTAAGAGAATGAATCCTGATATGGTGGTGCAGGCTATGATCCCTGGTACTAGAGATGCTGGCAGCCGGTTTGCAATTTCCAGGCCAGGCTGGATACCTTTTGGAGACCTTGTCTCAAAAACGATAAGACAATTATTTTAAGGCTTCATAAAATGTCTTCTTACTACACAACATCACTATCAACTCAAGCTTTTGTTTTTGTAATAATTTGTTTCTTTTTGCTTGTGTTTTTTAGGTATTGTTTTCTTTCCTGCTTCAATTTAATTTTATTTTATAATTTTGCAAAACTTTACATACCTATAATGTCATACCTACAAACAAGGGTAAGTTTAGAGAGGTATAACATTCATGCCTTCCCTAATACTGAATGATAGCCTCCCCATTAATATCTTATCAGGGACTTAATATTTAGTTAAAATTTTAAACTATTATTGGGGGTGGGTAGATTGCTCAACAGTTAGGAATATTTACTGTCCTTACAAAGGACTGAGTTTCGCTTCCCAGAACCCACATAGTAGCTAACAGCCATCCAGAACTCTAGTTCCAGGGGATCCGTCACCCTTTTCCGACTCCATGGACATTATACAGCATAGGAACTTGCATACATGCAGGCAAAGCACTCATACATGTAAAGCATAAACAATAAAAAAGTAAAAATAAAAACTGTTGTGCATACATTAGTACACAAAATTATTTCCTTCCTGAAGTGGTAGCACACACCTTTAATCTCAGAACTGGGGAGGCAGAGGCAGGCAGATCTCTCTGAGATCAAGGCCAGCCTGGTCTACATAGTGAGTTCCAGGCCAGCTGGGGCTACAGAGAGACCCTGTCTCAAAAAGACAAAA